>NC_088396.1:54446189-54448689 GCF_034236695.1 Oncorhynchus nerka
TCAGAGAGGGAGTGGGACAGTCAGAGGGGGAGTGGGACAGTCAGGTAGGGAGTGGGACAGTCAGAGGGGGACTGGGACAGTCAGAGAGGGAGGGGACAGTCAGGGGAGGGAGTGGGACAGTCAGGGAGGGAGTGGGACAGTCAGAGGGGGAGTGGGACAGTCAGAGGGGAAGTGGGACAGTCAGAGAGGGAGTGGGGCAGTCAGAGAGGGAGTGGGACAGTCAGGGACGGAGTGGGAAAGTCAGGTAGGGAGTGGGACAGTCAGGGGGGGACTGGGACAGTCAGAGAGGGAGTGGGACAGTCAGAGGGGGAGTGGGACAGTCAGGTAGGGAGTGGGACAGTCAGAGGGGGACTGGGACAGTCAGAGAGGGAGTGGGACAGTCATGGAGGGAGTGGGACAGTCAGGGAGGGAGTGGGACAGTCAGAGGGGGAGTGGGACAGTCAGAGGGGAAGTGGGACAGTCAGAGGGGAAGTGGGACAGTCAGAGTGGGAGTGGGACAGTCAGTGGGGGAGTGGGACAGTCAGGGAGGGAGTGGGACAGTCAGAGAGGGAGTGGGGCAGTCAGAGAGGGAGTGGGACAGTCAGAGAGGGAGTGGGACAGTCAGGGAGGGAGTGGGACAGTCAGGGAGGGAGTGGGACAGTCAGGGAGGGAGTGGGACAGTCAGAGAGGGAGGTGGGACAGTCAGAGGGGGAGTGGGACAGTCAGAGGGGGAGGGGACAGTCAGAGGGGAGGGGACAGTCAGAGGGGGAGGGGACAGTCAGAGGGGAAGTGGGACAGTCAGAGTGGGAGTGGGACAGTCAGTGGGGGAGTGGGACAGTCAGTGGGGGAGTGGGGGAGTCAGGGAGGGAGTGGGACAGTCAGAGAGCGAGTGGGACAGTCAGATAGGGAGTGGGACAGTCAGGGAGGGAGTGGGACAGTCAGGTAGGGAGTGGGACAGTCAGAGGGGGAGTGGGACAGTCAGAGAGGGAGTGGGACAGTCAGAGTGGGACAGTAAGAGTGAGAGTGGGACAAACAGAGGGGGAGTGGGGCAGTCAGAGGGGGAGTGGGACAGTCAGAGGGGGAGTGGGACAGTCAGAGAGGGAATTGGACAGTCAGGAGGGGAGTGGGACAGTCAGAGGGGGACTGTGACAGTCAGAGGGGGAGTGGGACAGTCAGAGAGGGAATTGGACAGTCAGGAAGGGAGTGGGACAGTCAGAGGGGGACTGGGACAGTCAAAAGGGGAGTGGGACAGTCAGAGTGGGACAGAGACAAAGTAGATGACGTAATCCCATACTGTATTCATATGTGCTTATGTTCTGAAATTAAGTCTCCTCCTGAAATATATCAATGATCAAATATAGAAATCAAAGCCAAAGTTAGATGACATTGAAACTTTGTCCAATGTCCCACTCCTCATCATAATCCTCATCTCCTCATCCTACTCCTCATCCTAATCCTCATTCCCACTCCTCATCTCACTCCTCATTCCACTGTTCATCTCACTCCTCATCCCACTCTTCATCACACTCCTCATTCCACTCCTCATCCCACTCCTCATCCCACTCCTCATTCCCACTCCTCATCTCACTCCTCATCTCACTCCTCATCCCACTCTTCATCACACTCCTCATTCCACTCCTCATCCCACTCCTCATCCCACTCCTCATTCCACTCCTCATCCCACTCCTCATCCCACTCCTCATTCCACTCCTCATCACACTCCTCATTCCACTCCTCATCCCACTCCTCATCCTAATCCTCATCTCCTCATCCCACTCCTCATCCTAATCCTCATTCCACTCCTCATCCCACTCCTCATCCCAATCCTCATCCCACTCCTCATCACACTCCTCATCCCACTCCTCATCCCACTCCTCATCCCAATCCTCATCCCATTCCTCATCCCACTCCTCGTCACACTCCTCATCCCAATCCTCATCCCACTCCTCATCCCTCTCCCCTCTGCTCCTCTACCCCTCTCCCCTCTGCTCCTCTACCCCCTCCCCTCTACTCCTCTACACCACTCCCCTCTGCTCCTCTACCCCCTCCCCTCTGCTCCTCTACCCCTCTCCCCTCTGCTCCTCTACCCCCTCCCCTCTACTCCTCTACCGCCTCCCTCTGCCCCTCTACACCCCTCCCCTCTGCTCCTCTACCCCCTCCCCTCTGCTCCTCTACCCCTCCCCTCTGCTCCTCTACCCCCTCCCCTCTGCTCCTCTACCCCCTCCCCTCTGCTCCTCTACCCCCTCCCCTCTACTCCTCTACCCCCTCCCCTCTGCTCCTCTACCCCCCCTCCCCTCTGCTCCTCTACCCCTGTCTCCTCTACCCCTCTCCCCTCTGCTCCTCTACCCATCTCCCTCTGCTCCTCTACCCTCTCCCTCTGCTCCTCTACCCCCTCCCCTCTGCTCCTCTACCCCTCTCCCCTCTGCTCCTCTACCCCTCTCCCCTCTGCTCCTCTACCCCTCCCCTCTCCCCCTCCCCTCTACCCCTCTCCTCTCCCCCTCCCCTCTACCCCTCTCCTCTC
>NC_088396.1:54451189-54491189 GCF_034236695.1 Oncorhynchus nerka
CTGACTGACTGACTGTATTCCCCCATCTGACTGACTGACTGTATTCCGCCATCTGACTGACTGACTGACTGTGTATTCCCCCATCTGACTGACTGACTGTATTCCCCCATCTGACTGACTGACTGTATTCCCCATCTGACTGACTGACTGTATTCCCCCATCTGACTGACTGACTGACTGGTGACGGTCCTGTCCAGAGAAGAAGAAGGGTTGCATCACCCACCCGTAGTGCACTATGTAGGGAATAGGGTCTGGTCTAAAGTACTGTACTACATAGGGAATAGGACTCTGGTCTAAAGTAGTGCACTATATAGGGAATAGGACTCTGGTCTAAAGTAGTGCACTATATAGGGAATAGGACTCTGGTCTATAGTAGTGCACTATATAGGGAATAGGACTCTGGTCTAAAGTACTGTACTACATAGGAAATAGGACTCTGCTCTAAAGTAGTGCACTATGTATAGGGAATAGGACTCTGGTCTAAAGTAGTGCACTATGTATAGGGAATAGGACTCTGGTCTAAAGTAGTGTTCTATATAAGGAATAGGGCTCTGGTCTAAAGTAGTGCACTATATAGGGAATAGGACTCTGGGCTAATGTAGTGTACTATATAGGGAATAGGGCTCTGGTCTAAAGTAGTGTACTACATAGGGAATAGGGTATCATATGGGAGACATCCAAGGTAAACGGAGGAGTCTGAGACAACCAGGAGGAGCCGATGTGTCTGGCTCTTCCCTCCTGGTTGACTTATTTCTCATTCCCTTTGCTCGGCTTGCCGTGAAATGGTTTTTCTGTAGGCCATTACCTCGAGAGGAGGCTGGGCAGCAGGATGGGTTTGGGGCCCTAGCTGTCGTATCCCTCTCCTCGCTCTCTCTAGTCTACTATCAGTGAGTGGGTTAATACAAGCAGTAGCAGGAGACCACCATGTTACGCTTCACATCTCACCAAGAGAGAGAGAGAGAGAGAGAGAGGAAGAGAGAGAGAGAGAGAGAGAGAGAGAGAGGAAGAGAGAGAGAGAGAGAGAGAGAGAGAGAGAGAGAGAGAGAGAGAGAGAGAGAGAGAGGAAGAGAGAGAGAGAGAGAGAGAGAGAGAGAGAGAGAGAGACAGAGAGAGAGAGAGAGAGAGAAAGAGAGAGAGACTTTGACTTTTGGTCTTTCTTTATTGAAACATTCTCAATTCATTTAAAACTCACCCCTCCACTCCTAAAATAAAAAAAAATAAAAAAAAAAAAAATATATCCTGTACAAATCACCATACACAAAAACCCTCTCCTACAACCGTATATCCAAAACATCTTCCCCAGCAATACAGACAGCCCCCCCCAACACACCATATCTCCTCAAACATCTCCACACATTTGATCATTTTATAGAACTCAAACTCAAACCTAAGGCGCGCAGAGACCATCCCGTTAAACAGTAGTAAAGGGTCTGTTATCCCCCCACCTTTGACCCTGTTCCTCCTTGTTAGCCAAATAGCTAACTTTGCCTGAGCAAACAGAAAATTCAACAAAACACATTTTTCTTTCTCCTTACTCGAATACCTGTATCCCATTATAAACATCCCAACAGCAAAAACCACCCCCAACCTGTCACACAGACATTCCAACAGAGACATTAATGGCATTAACCTGGTGCACACAGAAAACACATGAATTACAGTTTCTTTCATTTGACAGAAAGGACACCCCTGCCCGATTCCCGGATCAACCCGTGCCAACCAGCTGTTAGTGGCCAGGGCTCCATGAAGAACCCTCCACTGGAGGTCCCCTGACCTCTTTGGTACTGGGGGTTTGTAGAGCGCCCTCCATCTAAAACCCACCATACTCGCCGCCCCACATACCCCCTGCCACTGATGTGCCTTCACTCCTGTTAGGCTTCTAATGCTCCTAACCTTAACGCAGAGGTTGTAGAGGGCTTTACCTCCCACCCCTCAAACTCCCCAGGCTCGGAGTGTTAAAATCTAACAAGTCCTCCAGACCCCCTTGCCAGTCTCCAGTCTCTGCCGTCACCTGCAGTGGCGGGAACATTGGTGGCCCCTCTCCCTTTGGCCTCTCAAACACCCCCTTACCGGCTCAGACAGTGCCTCCTGGACCTCCTCCAGGAATCTCTCCAGCAGCCTAAGAGACGTTATTCCTGTTTGTTGCGCCAAGACCTCCGGGGTTTTCCACCCCTCCTCTCCCAGCAGTCTCAGGTCACCCAGCCTTTGTAAACCCCCTGCCATCAGTTGCCTCTGCAGGGTGGCCGACTGAACCGATCTCAAAGGGATGGCTGGGTTGTGGAAGATAGGCCCCTCCCACACCCACTGCCCAGGCTCCACACCCCCTTCTCGTGTGGGCCTTAGCAGCTGCCAGGCCCTCAGCACCGCAGAGTAAAACTCTGAGAGACCTGCTGTACTCAGCCTCTCCAGCTTCATAAGGAACAGCTGCCGGTCCAACCCTAATCCGCCAGCTCTCCTCAGCAGCGCGCATGCTGGTTCCCTCCAGCCAACATCAGTGTGGTACAGCAGTCTCTGCACCGCCTTTAGTCGGAAAGCAGCCATCCTGCTCTCCAGTTCCACCAGGCCCTGTCCTCCTTCGTGGACGGTCATGTACAAAACTGCTGCCTTCAGCCAGTGATGTCCCGACCAAAAGAAGTCCACCAGCTTGCGCTGCAAGCAGACCGGCGGGGGGGTTGAGGACAGCAAGTTTATGCCACAAGGAAGATGCCACCAGGTTGTTGATTATCAGCACCCTCCCTCTATATGACACTTGGGACAGGAGCCACCTCCACCTGGCCAGTCTTGACACCACTGCCTGTGACAGCCCCTCCCAGTTCTTGCTGACCCACCTCTCCGAGCCCAGGTACACCCCCAACACTTTAAGCCCTTCACAACCCCACTGCAAACCCCCTGGAAGCAGAGGAGGAGCCCTATCCCCCCATGCCCCACATATCAGAGCTTTGCTCTTTCCCCAGTTTACCTTAGCTGATGAAGCTCCCTCGTACACCTTCAGACTGGTCTCTAGTTCCTGCATATCTTGCCCATCCCTGACCATCACAGAAACATCATCTGCATATGCTGAGACTGCTATTCCTGTCACCCCATCCATGCCTGTCCAGCACACTCCCCGCAGTCTCCTGCGTAGCAGTCCTAAAAAAGGCTCAATGGCTATTGTGTACAGCTGCCCAGATAGAGGGCATCCATGTCTAATGCCCCGTCTCACCCAGACTGGCCTACTGAGCCCCCTCCCACCTTAACCATACATGACGCCCCAGCATACAACAGCTTCACACAGGTCACAAAACTCTTCCCAAACCCAAACACAGACATCACATTAAACAGATACTCATGATCCACTCTATCAAAAGCCTTCTCTTGATCTAAAGAGACCAGTCCAAAGTTTACATTAGAACCTCTCGACAAGTCCAACATGTCCCTAATCAAGAACAAGTTGTCCGTGATTGAGCGTCCCGGTACACAATATGTCTGGTCCTTGTGTATTATAGAGTCCAGATGGGACTTCAGTCTGTTAGAGAGGACCTTGGCAAAAATCTTGTAGAGTAATGCCACAGGCCTCCAGTTCTTAAGTTCACACAAGTCCCCTTTTTTGGGCAGGAGAGTCAGAGCCGCCCGACGGCAGCTCATCGGCAACTCTCCTACCCCGACGCATTCACGCAACACGCAAAAGAAATCCTGTCCAATTGTTCCCAGAATTTTTGTAAAATTCCACTGGAAGTCCATCGACCCCGGGTGCACGACCGGGGACATCGGGTTACTGCCTCTGCCAGTTCATGTGACAACAGAGGAATGTCCATTTCATCCCTCTGTGCCCGAGAGAGCTTAGGGAGTCCTGCGAACAAGACCTGAGCACACATAGGATCACACATTTCTGCCCTATACAATTCAGTATAAAACTCCACAGTCCGCTCCCGCATCTCCCCCACCACAGAGGTCACCCTCCCATCAGACAGCCGTAGACAATGCATACCCTTGGCTTCACTGCTCTGTCTTTCCAAACCAAAGAAGAAGGAGCTGGGAGCATCCATCTCCTTGAGCACGGAGAACCTAGCTCTTACAAGTGCTCCTTTTGCTTTAACCTGGAAAAAACTGCCCAGGTCCCTACGTAATTCGGCTAAGTTAGCCTGGAGGCCTACATTGCCTTGCCCCACCATCTCTACCTCCATCTCACTAATACACCGCTCTAGTTCCCCCAATACTCTCCTAGCCTCTGAGGATGAGAGAGCTGTGTACTGTTGACAGAAAAGCCGAATTTGCACTTTCCCCACATCCCACCATTGACTCAGAGACTCATACTCCTCTCTTCGCTGCCCCCATCTTTCCCAAAAAGTCTGGAAACCTGAGCAAAAAGTGGCATCTTGTAAGAGCTTTACATTGAACTTCCAATAAGATGCCTGCCGGGGCCCTGGTGAAATAGACAGCCGAGCCATGGTTATGTGGTGATCCGAAAACCCCACTGGGAGAATGGTAGCACCCAGCAGCCTATTGCTCTGATTCCTGGACATGTAAAAACGATCAAGTCGAGCTGCACTCACCCTAGCCCCAAAAACCTTCACCCACGTATACTGTCTTGTGTTCGGATGTTTAGTTCTCCAAACATCCACTAGGCGAACTGATTAAAGATGTCCCTTAACACTCCCACTGACACTGAATGAGGCTCTTCCCCATTTCTGTCTTTTGTAAAATCCATTGTACAGTTCCAGTCACCTCCGATCACCAGCGTCTCCTCGGGCGCTACTTGTGAGAGTTCCTGTCTAAGACTCCCAAATAGAACCCCTCTTTCTCTCCCTGTGTTAGGCGCATACACATTTATAAAGACAAAACACATGTTGTTAATTTCTGCTTTAACAACAAGCAACCTACCCCTACACACCTCCTTTGAGGAGCAAATTTTTACAGCCAGACCCGGTGCAAAAAGGACTGCCACCCCTGCACTAAGATTTGTCCCATGGCTCAACACACTTGCCCCTTTCCACCAGAGCCCCCAATCAACTTCATTCACCACATCACTATGCGTCTCCTGCAGAAACAACACCTGTACTTTTTTTTGTTTTACATTTTCACCCAACACACTCCTCTTTCCCGCATCTCTGGCGCCATTTATATTGAGCGAGCCTACCCGAAGAGTCTCCATAAGAAGTGGGAGAAAAGCCAGCAGAGAAATAGACCAATAGCAAAGCTCAAAAAGCCCCAGTGTCAGTAAGAAATTAAACATTTAAACAGTGTCTGAAGGTAAACCTTTACGCACTGTTGTGACCCACTTCCTCAACCTAAACCGTTTCCTGGGTGAGAGGACACCATGCCCCTCATTACTCATAGCATGTTGTACTGATCTTACAAACTTTCTAGGATCAGGAAAAAAAGCCTCAAGACTTTTTTCCCCTTAGTCTCATTCAGGAACCTTGTCAGTTCTCTCAACGTGTACTTAGACCCCTCTGGTTGACTGGCTGTCAGCTCCGGGCCAATTGAAGAGGAGTCTGAAAAAAATAACTCCTCATCCTCTTCCTCAGACTCACTTTCCTCCTCTTCTCTATCTCCCACCCTGACCACCTGCCCTTTCTCTCTGGTTAGGGCCTCACCCACAGCAACAGGCAACATTTCCATGGTGCCTTTGTCCACACCCTTTTTCCTTTTCCTCTTGACACCCTCCTCCTCCCCCCTAATCTCTTACACTTCCCCACTATACTCTCCTCATCCACTAGAATAACCTGACTAGACGCAGTATCATCTGCACCACCCTCCATAGCATGACTAGGGCCAGCCTCAGCTACACCACCCTCCATAGCATGACTAGGCCCAGCATCATCTGCACCACCCTCCATAGCATGACTAGGGCCAGCCTCAGCTACACCACCCTCCATAGCATGACTCGGCCCAGCATCATCTGCACCACCCTCCATAGCATGACTCGGCCCAGCATCATCTGCACCACCCTCCATAGCATGTCTAGGCCCAGCCTCAGCTACCCCACCATCTCTAGCCTGACTAAACCCAGCCTCTGCTTCTCCACCATCTCTAGCCTGACTAGACCCAGCCTCCACTACCCTACCATCTCTAGCCTGACTAGACCCAGCCTCTGCTTCTCCACCATCTCTAGCCTGACTAGACCCAGCCTCCACTACCCTACCATCTCTAGCCTGACTAGACCCAGCCTCCACTACCCTACCATCTCTAGACTGACTAGGCCCAGCCTCTGCATCTCCTTACCCCCTGCATTTTGACCTCGATTTCCCCCACTTGCGCTTGTACCCTCACCTTGTCTATGGTCTTTAGGAGGGCACGCAAAGCTCTTGTGCCCCAAAACCCCACATTCAAAACACCGTAGACTATCTGTGCTGGCAAAACCTGCATAGAGCCCCTCCCCATGCCTCACTTTGAAATGCACATTTAGCTGTTGCTCATTATTGTTCAGAAACATAAACACTTGCCTCCTGAACGAAACAACGTGCTTAATGGCATCTGCCTGAAAACCTGCTGACAGTACACGGAAACCGCTAGCAAACTTACCAAAACGACTCAGCTCTTTCCTAATTTGATCATCCGTAATAAACAGAGGCAAATTTGCCACTACAACTCTTGTTGAAGGGGTAGAGAGAGGTGAAATTGACACCAACACATACCTTACAAATATTCCGCTAGCAATTAGCCTACCGACCAAATTAGCCCTTTTCATGAACACAACACCTTCCAACCCAAAGGAAAGTTACTCTGTCCTCTTCCACCCTAACTTTGAAAAAAGACTTTGGATACCGCTAAAAACAAATATTGCATTACCCTCCACCATAGAAAATAACGTAAAGAAAAGAATCAAGAAAGTTAGTTAGGATAGAGCTCTCCACACCAAACACCCAAACTCCAAAAAGCATGCACCGAGAGAGAGAGAGAGAGAGAGAGAGAGAGAGAGAGGAAGAGAGGGGATGGAGAGAGAGAGAGAGAGAGAGAGAGAGAGAGGAAGAGAGGGAATCGAGAGAGAGAGAGAGGGGGGGTGGAAGGAGAGAGATAGAGAGAGGGAGACTGACTATGTACAGACTCAGTGAGCATAGCCTTGCTATTGAGAAAGGCCGCCGTAGGCAGACAAGGCTCTCAAGAGAAGACAGGCTATGTGCTCACTGCCCACAAAATGAGGTGGAAACTGCCATACTGATATCACAACCTTCTGGGATGATACCTTCCATACTAATATCACAACCTTCTGGGATGATACCTTCCATACTCATATCACACCCCCTGGGATGATACCTTCCATACTGATATCACAACCTTCTGGGATGATACCTTCCATACTCATATCACACCCCCTGGGATGATACCTTCCATACTGATATCACAACCGCTGGGATGATCCCTTCCATACTGATATCACAACCTTCTGGGATGATACCTTCCATAGTGATATCACAACCTTCTGGGATGATACCTTCCATACTGATATCACAACCTTCTGGGATGATACCTTCCATACTGATATCACAACCTTCTGGGATGATACCTTCCATACTGATATCACAACCTTCTGGGATGATACCTTCCATACTGATATCACAACCTTCTGGGATGATACCTTCCATACTAATATCACAACCTTCTGGGATGATACCTTCCATACTTATATCACAACCTTCTGGGATGATACCTTCCATAGTGATATCACAACCTTCTGGGATGATACCTTCCATACTGATATCACAACCTTCTGGGATGATACCTTCCATACTGATATCACAACCTTCTGGGATGATACCTTCCATACTGATATCACAACCTTCTGGGATGATAACTTCCATACTCATATCACACCCCCTGGGATGATACCTTCCATACTAATATCACAACCGCTGGGATGATCCCTTCCATACTGATATCACAACCTTCTGGGATGATAACTTCCATACTCATATCACACCCCCTGGGATGATACCTTCCATACTAATATCACAACCGCTGGGATGATCCCTTCCATACTGATATCACAACCTTCTGGGATGATACCTTCCATAGTGATATCACAACCTTCTGGGATGATACCTTCCATACTGATATCACAACCTTCTGGGATGATACCTTCCATACTGATATCACAACCTTCTGGGATGATACCTTCCATACTAATATCACAACCTTCTGGGATGATACCTTCCATACTAATATCACAACATTCTGGGATGATACCTTCCATACTGATATCACAACCTTCTGGGATGATACCTTCCATACTCATATCACACCCCCTGGGATGATACCTTCCATACTGATATCACAACCGCTGGGATGATCCCTTCCATACTGATATCACAACCTTCTGGGATGATACCTTCCATAGTGATATCACAACCGTCTGGGATGATACCTTCCATACTGATATCACAACCTTCTGGGATGATACCTTCCATACTGATATCACAGCCTTCTGGGATGATACCTTCCATACTGATATCACAACCTTCTGGGATGATACCTTCCATACTGATATCACAACCTTCTGGGATGATACCTTCCATACTGATATCACAACCTTCTGGGATGATACCTTCCATACTGATATCACAACCTTCTGGGATGATACCTTCCATACTAATATCTCAACCTTCTGGGATGATACCTTCCATACTAATATCACAACATTCTGGGATGATACCTTCCATACTGATATCACAACCTTCTGGGATGATACCTTCCATACTCATATCACACCCCCTGGGATGATACCTTCCATACTGATATCACAACCGCTGGGATGATCCCTTCCATACTGATATCACGACCTTCTGGGATGATACCTTCCATAGTGATATCACAACCTTCTGGGATGATACCTTCCATACTGATATCACAACCTTCTGGGATGATACCTTCCATACTGATATCACAGCCTTCTGGGATGATACCTTCCATACTGATATCACAACCTTCTGGGATGATACCTTCCATACTGATATCACAACCTTCTGGGATGATACCTTCCATACTGATATCACAACCTTCTGGGATGATACCTTCCATACTGATATCACAACCTTCTGGGATGATACCTTCCATACTAATATCACAACCTTCTGGGATGATACCTTCCATACTAATATCACAACATTCTGGGATGATACCTTCCATACTGATATCACAACCTTCTGGGATGATACATTTACATTTACATTTAAGTCACTTAGCAGACGCTCTTATCCAGAGCGACTTACAAATTGGTGCGTTCACCTTATGACATCCAGTGGAACAGCCACTTTACAATAGTGCATCTACCTTCCATACTCATATCACACCCCCTGGGATGATACCTTCCATACTGATATCACAACCGCTGGGATGATACCTTCCATACTGATATCACAACCGCTGGGATGATACCTTCCATACTGATATCACAACCTTCTGGGATGATACCTTCCATACTGATATCACAACCTTCTGGGATGATACCTTCCATACTGATATCACAACCTTCTGGGATGATACCTTCCATACTAATATCACAACCTTCTGGGATGATACCTTCCATACTTATATCACAACCTTCTGGGATGATACCTTCCATAGTGATATCACAACCTTCTGGGATGATACCTTCCATACTGATATCACAACCTTCTGGGATGATACCTTCCATACTGATATCACAACCTTCTGGGATGATACCTTCCATACTGATATCACAACCTTCTGGGATGATAACTTCCATACTCATATCACACCCCCTGGGATGATACCTTCCATACTGATATCACAACCGCTGGGATGATCCCTTCCATACTGATATCACAACCTTCTGGGATGATACCTTCCATAGTGATATCACAACCTTCTGGGATGATACCTTCCATACTGATATCACAACCTTCTGGGATGATACCTTCCATACTGATATCACAACCTTCTGGGATGATACCTTCCATACTAATATCACAACATTCTGGGATGATACCTTCCATACTGATATCACAACCTTCTGGGATGATACCTTCCATACTCATATCACACCCCCTGGGATGATACCTTCCATACTGATATCACAACCGCTGGATGATCCTTCCATACTGATATCACAACCTTCTGGGATGATACCTTCCATAGTGATATCACAACCTTCTGGGATGATACCTTCCATACTGATATCACAACCTTCTGGGATGATACCTTCCATACTGATATCACAGCCTTCTGGGATGATACCTTCCATACTGATATCACAACCTTCTGGGATGATACCTTCCATACTGATATCACAACCTTCTGGGATGATACTTTCCATACTGATATCACAACCTTCTGGGATGATACCTTCCATACTGATATCACAACCTTCTGGGATGATACCTTCCATACTAATATCTCAACCTTCTGGGATGATACCTTCCATACTAATATCACAACATTCTGGGATGATACCTTCCATACTGATATCACAACCTTCTGGGATGATACCTTCCATACTCATATCACAACATTCTGGGATGATACCTTCCATACTGATATCACAACCTTCTGGGATGATACATTTACATTTACATTTAAGTCACTTAGCAGACGCTCTTATCCAGAGCGACTTACAAATTGGTGCGTTCACCTTATGACATCCAGTGGAACAGCCACTTTACAATAGTGCATCTACCTTCCATACTCATATCACACCCCCTGGGATGATACCTTCCATACTGATATCACAACCGCTGGGATGATCCCTTCCATACTGATATCACAACCGCTGGGATGATCCCTTCCATACTGATATCACGACCTTCTGGGATGATACCTTCCATAGTGATATCACAACCTTCTGGGATGATACCTTCCATACTGATATCACAACCTTCTGGGATGATACCTTCCATACTGATATCACAACCTTCTGGGATGATACCTTCCATACTGATATCACAACCTTCTGGGATGATACCTTCCATACTGATATCACAACCTTCTGGGATGATACCTTCCATAGTGATATCACAACCTTCTGGGATGATACCTTCCATACTGATATCACAACCTTCTGGGATGATACCTTCCATACTGATATCACAACCTTCTGGGATGATACCTTCCATACTAATATCACAACCTTCTGGGATGATACCTTCCATACTAATATCACAACATTCTGGGATGATACCTTCCATACTGATATCACAACCTTCTGGGATGATACCTTCCATACTGATATCACAGCCTTCTGGGATGATACCGTCCATACTGATATCACAACCTTCTGGGATGATACCTTCCATACTGATATCACAACCTTCTGGGATGATACCTTCCATACTGATATCACAACCTTCTGGGATGATACCTTCCATACTAATATCACAACCTTCTGGGATGATACCTTCCATACTAATATCACAACCTTCTGGGATGATACCTTCCATACTAATATCACAACCTTCTGGGATGATACCTTCCATACTGATATCACAACCTTCTGGGATGATACCTTCCATACTGATATCACAACCTTCTGGGATGATACCTTCCATACTGATATCACAACCTTCTGGCATGATGCCTTCCATACTGATATCACAACCTTCTGGGATGATACCTTCCATACTGATATCACAACCTTCTGGGATGATACCTTCCATACTAATATCACAACCTTCTGGGATGATACCTTCCATACTAATATCACAACCTTCTGGGATGATACCTTGCATACTGATATCACAACCTTCTGGGATGATACCTTCCATACTGATATCACAACCTTCTGGGATGATGCCTTCCATACTGATATCACAACCTTCTGGGATGATACCTTCCATACTGATATCACAACCTTCTGGGATGATACATTCCATACTGATATCACAACCTTCTGGGATGATGCCTTCCATACTGATATCACAACCTTCTGGGATGATGCCTTCCATACTGATATCACAACCTTCTGGGATGATACCTTCCATAGTGATATCACAACCTTCTGGGATGATACCTTCCATAGTGATATCACAACCTTCTGGGATGATACCTTCCATACTGATATCACACCCCCTGGGATGATACCTTCCATACTGATATCACAACCCCTTGGGATGATACCTTCCATAGTGATATCACAACCTTCCGGGATGATACCTGCCATACTGATATCACAACCCCTTGGGATGATACCTTCCATACTGATATCACAACCTTCTGGGATGATGCCTTCCATAGTGATATCACACCCCTTGGGATGATAACTTCCATACCGATATCACAACCTTCTGGGATGATACCTTCCATACTGATATCACAACAGCTGTGGACCTTCCATACTGATATCACAACATCTATTGACCTTCCATACTGATATCACAACATCTATTGACTTTCCATACTGATATCACAACATCTATTGACCTTTCATACTGATATCACAACATCTATTGACCTTCCATACTGATATCACAACATCTATTGACCTTCCCTAATATCTATCTATATGACTTAAGGTTATTGGTTAAAAGTTTTGTGACTTCTTAATAGCTTGACAGTCAAAGCTTGAATGACACACTACTGTAATATCTAATACAAAATAAACACCTGAAGGCATACCTGACTCTGTGAATTCAACAGTCATTTGTATTGGTGGTGACTAACGTTTCAGGTTTCACATTACACTCGCCCAGTACACACACACCGCATCCCCCCCCCCCCCCCCCCGTGCCCCCCCAGACATGGCTGTGCTGTCTTTAGGCATCTGCAGTGAAAGGTTCTCCGGTGAATAATGTAATGTATACCTTATTAAATTTAACACGTAGAGTTTCAACCTCATGCGTCTACACGACTACCACAAACACTCGATAATTCCCAGACCGGTTGCTGTACATGCACACACACACACACACACACACACTGTCGGGGGTCGACGGTCAAATAAAGTTTTTTTCATTTATTTTCTTCATGCTCTAATGAACACGGGGCTAATTTCAGCGTCGAGGGAGGAAACTTGTGTGGAGCAACTCAAATGCCCCGGGTAGAAACACAGAACCAGTGGACCCTCTCTATAGCAACTCAAATGCCCCGGGTAGAAACACAGAACCAGTGGACCCTCTCTATAGCAACTCAAATGCCCCAGGTAGAAACGAAGAACCAGTGGACCCTCTCTATAGCAACTCAAATGCCCGGGGTAGAAACGAAGAACCAGTGGACCCTCTCTATAGCAACTCAAATGCCCCGGGTAGAAACTAAGAACCAGTGGACCCTCTCTATAGCAACTCAAATGCCCCGGGTAGAAACACAGAACCAGTGGACCCTCTCTATAGCAACTCAAATGCCCCGGGTAGAAACACAGAACCAGTGGACCCTCTCTATAGCAACTCAAATGCCCCGGGTAGAAACACAGAACCAGTGGACCCTCTCTATAGCAACTCAAATGCCCCGGGTAGAAACGAAGAACCAGTGGACCCTCTCTATAGCAACTCAAATGCCCCGGGTAGAAACACAGAACCAGTGGACCCTCTCTACAGCAACTCAAATGCCCCGGGTAGAAACACAGAACCAGTGGACCCTCTCTATAGCAACTCAAATGCCCCGGGTCGAAACGAAGAACCAGTGGACCCTCTCTATAGCAACTCAAATGCCCCGGGTAGAAACACAGAACCAGTGGACCCTCTCTATAGCAACTCAAATGCCCCGGGTAGAAACACAGAACCAGTGGACCCTCTCTATAGCAACTCAAATGCCCCGGGTAGAAACACAGAACCAGTGGACCCTCTCTATAGCAACTCAAATGCCCGGGTAGAAACGAAGAACCAGTGGACCTCTCTATAGCAACTCAAATGCCCCGGTAGAAACACAGAACCAGTGGACCCTCTCTATAGCAACTCAAATGCCCCGGGTAGAAACGAAGAACCAGTGGACCCTCTCTATAGCAACTCAAATGCCCCGGGTAGAAACACAGAACCAGTGAACCCTCTCTATAGCAACTCAAATGCCCCGGGTAGAAACACAGAACCAGTGGACCCTCTCTATAGCAACTCAAATGCCCCGGGTAGAAACACAGAACCAGTGGACCCTCTCTATAGCAACTCAAATGCCCCGGGTAGAAACGAAGAACCAGTGGACCCTCTCTATAGCAACTCAAATGCCCCGGGTAGAAACGAAGAACCAGTGGACCCTCTCTATAGCAACTCAAATGCCCCGGGTCAAGAACCAGTGAACCCTCTCTATAGCAACTCAAATGCCCCGGGTAGAAACACAGAACCAGTGACCCTCTATAGCAACTCAAATTCCCCGGGTAGAAACACAGAACCAGTGGACCCTCTCTATAGCAACTCAAATGCCCCACAGAACCAGTGGACCCTCTCTATAGCAACTCAAATGCCCCGGGTAGAAACGAAGAACCAGTGGACCCTCTCTATAGCAACTCAAATGCCCGGGTAGAAACGAAGAACCAGTGGACCCTCTCTATAGCAACTCAAATGCCCCGGTAGAAACTAAACCAGTGGACCTCAGCAACTCAAATGCCCCGGACAGAACCAGTGGACCCTCTATAGCAACTCAAATGCCCCGGGTAGAAACACAGAACCAGTGGACCCTCTCTAGCAACTCAAATGCCCCGGTAGAAACACAGAACCAGTGGACCCTCTCTATAGCAACTCAAATGCCCCGGGTAGAAACACAGAACCAGTGGACCCTCTCTATAGCAACTCAAATGCCCCGGGTAGAAACAAGAACCAGTGGACCCTCTCTATAGCAACTCAAATGCCCCGGTAGAAACACAGAACCAGTGGACCTCTCTATAGCAACTCAAATGCCCCGGTAGAAACACAGAACCAGTGGACCCTCTCTATAGCAACTCAAATGCCCCGGTAGAAACACAGAACCAGTGGACCCTCTCTAGCAACTCAAATGCCCCGGGTAGAAACACAGAACCAGTGGACCCTCTCTAAACTCAAATGCCCCGGGTAGAAACACAGAACCAGTGACCCTCTCTATAGCAACTCAAATTCCCCGGGTAGAAACACAGAACCAGTGGACCCTCTCTATAGCAACTCAAATGCCCCGGATAGAAACACAGAACCAGTGGACCCTCTCTATAGCAACTCAAATGCCCCGGGTAGAAACACAGAACCAGTGGACCCTCTCTATAGCAACTCAAATGCCCCGGGTAGAAACACAGAACCAGTGGACCTCTCTATAGCAACTCAAATGCCCCGGGTAGAAACAAGAACCAGTGAACCTCTCTATAGCAACTCAAATGCCCCGGTAGAAACACAGAACCAGTGACCCTCTCTATAGCAACTCAAATGCCCCGGAAGAAACACAGAACCAGTGGACCCTCCCTCTATAGCAACTCAAATGCCCCGGATAGAAACACAGAACCAGTGGACCCTCTCTATAGCAACTCAAATGCCCCGGGTAGAAACACAGAACCAGTGGACCCTCTCTATAGCAACTCAAATGCCCCGGGTAGAAACACAGAACCAGTGGACCCTCTCCATAGCAACTCAAATGCCCCGGGTAGAAATGAAGAACCAGTGGACCCTCTCTATAGCAACTCAAATGCCCCTCCCACCTAAGGATCAGTCTTTTCCATTCCATCTATTTCCTGTGTTTAAGAGGGGAAAATACACTTGTCATTGAAACTTCGCTGGATTGGTTTGCTTTCATTTGACTCCTATCACTCTTCATACTCTTCATACCCTTCACACCCTTCACACTCCTCATACTCTTCATACCCTTCACACCCTTCACACTCCTCATACTCTTCATACCCTTCACACCCTTCACACTCCTCATACTCTTCATACCCTTCACACTCTTCACACCCTTCACACTCTTCATACCCTTCATACTCTTGCTTGTGCCTGTCGTTTTCCCCCCCGTTAATGTTCAGACTGCAGAAATGATTTTTAAAGACCTGTCAAACACACAACCTGATAATGGCTGAAATGGGCTCAATGGAATACATTGTCTTTTCGTTGCACCTACTAGAACTATACGGACATAGGCAACCTAGTGGTTAGAGTGTAGGGGCGGTAGGTAACCTAGTGGTTAGAGTGTAGGGACGGTAGGTAACCTAGTGGTTAGAGTGTAGGGACGGCAGGTAGCCTAGTGGTTAGAGTGTAGGGGCGGCAGGTAACCTAGTGGTTAGAGTGTAGGGGAGGCAGGTAACCTAGTGGTTAGAGTGTAGGGACGGTAGGTAACCTAGTGGTTAGAGTGTAGGGACGGTAGGTAACCTAGTGGTTAGAGTGTAGGGATGGTAGGTAACCTAGTGGTTAGAGTGTAGGGGCGGTAGGTAACCTAGTGGTTAGAGTGTAGGGGCGGTAGGTAACCTAGTGGTTAGAGTGTAGGGACGGTAGGTAACCTAGTGGTTAGAGTGTAGGGACGGTATGTAACCTAGTGGTTAGAGTGTAGGGACGGCAGGTAGCCTAGTGGTTAGAGTGTAGGGGCGGCAGGTAACCTAGTGGTTAGAGTGTAGTGGCGGCAGGTAGCCTAGTGGTTAGAGTGTAGGGGTGGCAGGCAGCCTAGTGGTTAGAGTGTAGAGGGGGCAGGTAGCCTAGTGGTTAGAGTGTAGAGGGGGCAGGTAGCCTAGTGATTAGAGTGTAGGGGCGGCAGGTAGTCTAGTGGTTAGAGTGGAGGGCAGGAAGGTAGCCTAGTGGTTAGAGTGTAGAGGAGGCAGGTAACCTAGTGGTTAGAGTGTAGGGGTGGCAGGTAGCCTAGTGGTTAGAGTGTAGGGACGGCAGGTAACCTAGTGTTAAAGAGTGTAGTGGCGGAAGGTAGCCTAGTGGTTAGAGTGTAGGGGTGGCAGGTAGCCTAGTGGTTAGAGTGTAGAGGCGGTAGGTAACCTGGTTAGAGTGTAGGGGCGGTAGGTAACCTAGTGGTTAGAGTGTAGGAGTGGTAGGTAACCTAGTGGTTAGAGTGTAGAGGCGGTAGGTAACCTGGTTAGAGTGTAGGGGCGGTAGGTAGCATAGTGGTTTGAGTGTTGAACTAGTAACCGAGAGGGTTGCTGGATCGAATCCCCTGAGCTGACAAGGTAAAAATCTGTCATTCCGCCACTGAACAAGGCAGTTAACCCACTGTTCCTAGACCAGTTAACCCACTGTTCCTAGACCAGTTAACCCACTGTTCCTAGACCAGTTAACACACTGTTCCTAGACCAGTTAACCCACTGTTCCTAGACCAGTTAACCCACCGTTCCTAGACCAGTTAACCCACTGTTCCTATACCAGTTAACCCACTGTTCCTACACCAGTTAACCCACTGTTCCTAGACCAGTTAACCCACTGTTCCTAGACCAGTTAACCCACTGTTGTTAGGTCAGTTAACCCACTGTTCCTAGACCAGTTAACCCACTGTTCCTAGACCAGTTAACCCACTGTTCTTAGACCAGTTAACCCACTGTTCCTAGACCAGTTAACCCACTGTTCCCAGACCAGTTAACCCACCGTTCCTAGACCACTTAACCCACCGTTCCTAGACCAGTTAACCCACTGTTCCTAGACCAGTTAACCCACTGTTCCTAGACCAGTTAACCCACTGTTCCTAGACCAGTTAACCCACTGTTCCTAGACCAGTTAACCCACTGACCAGTTAACCCACTGTTCCTAGAGCAGTTAACCCACTGTTCCTAGACCAGTTAACCCACTGTTCCTAGACCAGTTAACCCACTGTTCCTAGAGCAGTTAACCCACTGTTCCTAGACCAGTTAACCCACTGTTCCTAGACCAGTTAACCCACTGTTCCTAGACCAGTTAACCCACTGTTCCTAGAGCAGTTAACCCACTGTTCCTAGACCAGTTAACCCACTGTTCCTAGACCAGTTAACCCACTGTTCCTAGAGCAGTTAACCCACTGTTCCTAGACCAGTTAACCCACTGTTCCACTGTTCCTAGACCAGTTAACCCACTGTTCCTAGACCAGTTAACCCACTGTTCCTAGAGCAGTTAACCCACTGTTCCTAGACCAGTTAACCCACTGTTCCTAGACCAGTTAACCCACTGTTCCTAGAGCAGTTAACCCACTGTTCCTAGACCAGTTAACCCACTGTTCCTAGACCAGTTAACCCACTGTTCCTAGGCTGTCATTGAACATAAGAATTTGTTCATAACTGACTTGCCTAGTTAAATAAATCTAATTAAATATTCAATAAAGCTTCTTCAGAGATGTAATACATCATCTCAACCTTTACAAGAAAGAGAAGAAAGTTAACTTCGTTTTGAAGGGTGTTACTTTTATTGTGGAATTTTTAAAAAGTAAAAATTTAATACAGTTTAAATATTTACAAATTATAAATATTAAACAACTTATGAAAATGAACACAGTGATATTACCTGCTATTGACACACGTGCTGAATAATGCAACAGAACATAGCAACAGTAATTAATGAGGCAGTCTAGACAGCACAGGTGAGTGCAGGTAGATTCAAACACTGTGCCAGGTTTCCTCCAGACGTAACGCTCGGCATTCAGGCCAAAGAGTACAATCTCACCAGAAAATCTTGTTTCTCATGGTCTGCGAGTCTTAGTCTTACTTTTGGCAAACTCCAAGCGGTCTGTCATGTGCCTTTTACTGAGGAGTGGCTTCCGTCTGGCCATTCAAGCATAAAGGCCTTATTGGTGGAGTGCTGCAGAGAACCTCTGGAAGGCTCTCCCATCTCCACAGAGGAACTCTGGAGCTCTGTCAGAGTGACCATCAGGTCCTTGGTTAGCTCCATGAACAAGGCCCTTCTCCCCCGATTTCACAGTTTTGCCGGTCTGCCAGCTCTAGGAAGACTTCTTCCATTTAAGAATGATGGAGGCCACTGTGTTCTTGGGGACCTTCAATGTTGCAGAAATGTTTTGGTACCCTTCCCCAGATCTGTTTTTGTCTGCCTGTGTGTTTGTCTGTCTGTGTGTTTGTCTGTCTGTGTGTTTGTCTGCCTGTGTGTTTGTCTGCCTGTGTGTTTGTCTGCCTGTGTGTTTGTCTGACTGTGTGTTTGTCTGCCTGTGTGTTTGTCTGCCTGTGTGTTTGTCTGTCTGTGTGTTTGTCTGTCTGTGTGTTTGTCCTAATCTATTCTGGTCAACAGTAAACCTCCTAATCTATTCTGGTCCACAGTAAACCTCCTAATCTATTCTGGTCCACAGTAAACCTCCTAATCTATTCTGGTCCACAGTAAACCTCCTAATCTATTCTGGTCCACAGTAAACCTCCTAATCTATTCTGGTCCACAGTAAACCTCCTAATCTATTCTGGTCCACAGTAAACTTCCTAATCTAGTCTGGTCCACAGTAAACCTCCTAATCTATTCTGGTCCACAGTAAACCTCCTAATCTATTCTGGTCCACAGTAAACCTCCTAATCTATTCTGGTCCACAGTAAACCTCCTAATCTATTCTGGTCCACAGTAAACCTCCTAATCTATTCTGGTCCACAGTAAACCTCCTAATCTATTCTGGTCCACAGTAAACCTCCTAATCTAGTCTGGTCCACAGTAAACCTCCTAATCTATTCTGGTCCACAGTAAACCTCCTAATCTAGTCTGGTCCAAAGTAAACCTCCTAATCTATTCTGGTCCACAGTAAACCTCCTAATCTATTCTGGTCCACAGTAAACCTCCTAATCTATTCTGGTCCAAAGTAAACCTAATCTATTCTGGTCCACAGTAAACCTCCTAATCTATTCTGGTCCACAGTAAACCTCCTAATCTATTCTGGTCCACAGTAAACCTCCTAATCTATTCTGGTCCACAGTAAACCTCCTAATCTATTCTGGTCCACAGTAAACCTCCTAATCTATTCTGGTCCACAGTAAACCTCCTAATCTATTCTGGTCCACAGTAAACCTCCTAATCTATTCTGGTCAACAGTAAACCTCCTAATCAAGTCTGGTCCAAAGTAAACCTCCTAATATATTCTGGTCCACAGTAAACCTCCTAATCTAGTCTGGTCCAAAGTAAACCTCCTCATCTATTCTGGTCCACAGTAAACCTCCTAATCTATTCTGGTCAACAGTAAACCTCCTAATCTAATCTGGTCCACAGTAAACCTCCTAATCTATTCTGGTCCACAGTAAACCTCCTAATCTATTCTGGTCCACAGTAAACCTCCTAATCTATTCTGGTCCACAGTAAACCTCCTAATCTATTCTGGTCCACATTAAACCTCCTAATCTAGTCTGGTCCAAAGTAAACCTCCTAATCTAGTCTGGTCCAAAGTAAACCTCCTAATCTATTCTGGTCCACAGTAAACCTCCTAATCTATTCTGGTCCACAGTAAACCTCCTAATCTATTCTGGTCCACAGTAAACCTCCTAATCTAGTCTGGTCCAAAGTAAACCTCCTAATCTAGTCTGGTCCAAAGTAAAACTCCTAATCTATTCTGGTCCACAGTAAACCTCCTAATCTAGTCTGGTCCAAAGTAAACCTCCTAATCTATTCTGGTCCACAGTAAACCTCCTAATCTAGTCTGGTCCACAGTAAACCTCCTAATCTATTCTGGTCCACAGTAAACCTCCTAATCTAGTCTGGTCCACAGTAAACCTCCTAATCTATTCTGGTCCACAGTAAACCTCCTAATCTAATGTGGTCCACAGTAAACCTCCTAATCTAATCTGATCCACAGTAACCCTCCTGATCTAATCTAGTCTGCTCTAATCTGATCCACAGTAACCTCCTGATCTAATCTAGTCTGCTCTAATGTAATCTGTACCACAGTAAACCTCCCGATCTAATCTAGTCTGCTCTAATCTAGTTTGGTCCACAGTAAACCTCCTAATGTAATATAGTCTGCTCTAATAGAATCTGGTCCACAGTAAACCTCCTAATCTAATCTGATCCACAGTAATCCTCATAATCTAATCTATTCTGATCCACAGTAAACCTCCTAATCTGATCTACAGGTAACCTCAAAATCAAATTTTGTCTGATCTAATCTACACTGATCCACAGTAAACCTCATAATCTAATCTGATCCACAGTGAACATCATAATATAATCTAGTCTGATCTAATCTGATCCACAGTGAACCTCATAATATAATCTAGTCTGATTTTATATAATCTGATCGAAATTGAACCTCATAATATAATTTTGTCTGAACTAATCTAAACTGATCCACATAAATGAGGCCACAGCACACACACACACACACACACACACACACACACACACACACACACACACACACACACACACACACACACACACACACACACACACACACACACACACACACACACACACACACACACATTGAACACACACATACCGTCTCTTGTGTTTATACAACATACCAGAGAAATACACAATTCTATTTATGTGGTGTTATCTTCAACAGAGTTTCTATACTCGGGATATCTTTATTTTGCTCAATGAAAATCCAACTCTCTTTCAGATAAGCTTTTACCTCAGAAATCCCTGACTGATCATTTGGCACCTCTTTGTATCTAGGAGTACTATGCTGCTACTATGCTACAGAGGACAGTGATATGCATTTGATGTGTTGATCTCTTCTTCTGTCCTCTTGAGTCTGGCCCCGAGGCTATGTCCCCATAGTGAACAGGAGGGGATATTTCACATATGTCTAATTACTACTGTATGAGGGGGGAGAGGGATGAGGAGGGGGAGAGAGATGAGGGGGAGAGAGATGAGGGGAGAGGGGGAAGAGGAGAGAGAGGGATGAGGAGGGAGAGGGATGAGGGGAGAGAGGGATGAGGGGGGAGAGTGAGAGGGATGAGGAGAGAGAGGGATGATGGGAGAGATGGATGAGGGGAGAGAGGGTGAGAGGGATGAGAGGGATGAGGAGGGAGAGAGATGAGGGAAGAGGAGAGAGAGGGATGAGGGGAGAGAGGGGTGAGAGGGATGAGACGGATGAGGAGGGGGAGAGGGATGAGGAGGGAGAGGGATGAGGGGGAGATGGATGAGGAGAGAGAAGGATGAGGAGAGAGAGGGATGAGGAGAGAGAGGGATGAGGAAGAGAGGGATGAGGAGAGAGAAGGATGAGGAGAGAGAGGGATGAGGAGAGAGGGATGAGGAGAGAGGGATGAGGAGAGAGAGGGATGAGGAGAGAGAGGGATGAGGAGAGAGAAGGATGAGGAGAGAGAGGGATGAGGAGAGAGAGGGATGAGGAGAGAGAGGGATGAGGAGAGAGAAGGATGAGGAGAGAGAGGGATGAGGAGAGAGAGGGATGAGGAGAGAGAAGGATGAGGAGAGAGAGGGATGAGGAGAGAGGGATGAGGAGAGAGAGAGATGAGGAGAGAGAGGGATGAGGAGAGAGAGGGATGAGGAGAGAGAAGGATGAGGAGAGAGAGGGATGAGGAGAGAGAGGGATGAGGAGAGAGAGGGATGATGAGAGAGAAGGATGAGGAGAGAGAGGGATGAGGAGAGAGGGTTTACAGTTCCTTGAGACATAAGAATGACAATCAGTTGGATCAGTGGAGTGGGATGTAGTTATTAGATAATGGAGTGGGATGTAGTTATGAGATAATGGAGTGGGATGTAGTTATTAGAATGGAGTGGGATGTAGTTATTAGAAATGGAGTGTAGTTATTAGATGGAGTGGGATGTTTATTAGATAATGGAGTGGGATGTAGTGGGATGGAGTGGGATGTAGTTATTAGAATGGAGTGGGATGTAGTTATTAATGATGTAATGGAGGAGTGGGATGTAGTTATTAGAATGGAGTGGGATGTAGTTATTAGATAATGGAGTGGGATGTAGTTATTAGAATGGAGTGGGATGTAGTTATTAGATAATGGAGTGGAATGTAGTTATGAGATAATGGAGTGGGATGTAGTTATTAGAATGGAGTGGGATGTATTATTAGAATGAGTGGGATGTAGTTATGAGATAATGGAGATGGGATGATTATTAGTTGTATTAGATAATGGAGTGGGATGTTATTTATGTGGGATAATGAGATAATGGAGTGGGATGTAGTTATTAGATAATGGAGTGGGATGTAGTTATTAGATAATGGGGTGGGATGTAGTTATGAGATAACGGAGTGGGATGTAGTTATGAGATAATGGAGTGGGATGTAGTTATTAGAATGGAGTGGGATGTAGTTATGAGATAATGGAGATGTGGGAGTGGGATGTAGTTATTAGATAATGGATAATGTAGTTATGGGAGTGGGATGTAGTTATGAGATAATGGAGTGGGATGTAGTTATGAGATAATGGAGAATGGAGTGGGATGTAGTTATGGAGAATGGTTATGAGATAATGGGATATGAGATAATGGAGTGGGATGTAGTTATGAGATAATGGAGTGGGATGTAGTTATTAGAATGGATAATGGAGTGGGATGTAGTTATTAGATAATGGATTAGAATGGGATGTAGTTATGAGAGTAATGGATGGGATGTAGTTATTAGATAATGGAGTGGGATGTAGTTATGAGAATGGAGTGGGATGTAGTTATTAGATAATGGAGTGGGATGTAGTTATTAGATAATGGAGTGGGATGTAGTTATTAGATAATGGAGTGGGATGTAGTTATGAGATAATGGAGTGGGATGTAGTTATTAGAATGGAGTGGGGAGTGGGATGTTATTAGTTATTAGATAATGGAGTGGGATGTAGTTATTAGATAATGGAGTGGGATGTAGTTAGTTATTAGATAATGGAGTGGGATGTAGTTATGAGATAACGGAGTTATGGGATGTAGTTATGAGATAATGGAATGGAGTGGGATGTAGTTATTAGATAATGGAGTGGGATGTAGTTATGAGAATGGAGTGGGATGTAGTTATTAGAATGGAGTGGGATGTAGTTATGGAGATAATGGAGTGGGATGTTATGAGATTATGTAGTTATTAGAATGGAGTGGGATGTGGAGTGGGATGTTATGAGATAACGGAGTGGGATGTAGTTATTAGATAATGGAGTGGGATGTAGTTATTAGATAATGGGGTGGGATGTAGTTATGAGATAATGGAGTGGGATGTAGTTATGAGATAATGGAGTGGGATGTAGTTATTAGAATGGAGTGGGATGTAGTTATGAGATAATGGAGTGGGATGTAGTTATGAGATAATGGAGTGGGATGTAGTTATGAGATAATGGAGTGGGATGTAGTTATTAGATAATGGAGTGGGATGTAGTTATTAGAATGGAGTGGGATGTAGTTATTAGAATGGAGTGGGATGTAGTTATTAGAATGGAGTGGGATGTAGTTATGAGATAATGGAGTGGGATGTAGTTATGAGTTAATGGAGTGGGATGTAGTTATTAGAATGGAGTGGGATGTAGTTATTAGATAATGGAGTGGGATGTAGTTATGAGAATGGAGTGGGATGTAGTTATAGATAATGAGATAATGGAGGAGTGGGATGTAGATGTAATGTTATGAGTTAATGGAGATAATGGGGGATGTATGTTAGATAATGTTATTAGAATGGAGTGGGATGTAGTTATTAGATAATGGAGTGGGATGTAGTTATTAGATAATGGAGTGGGATCTATTTATTAGATAATGGAGTGGGATACATTTATTAGATAATGGAGTGGGATCTATTTATTAGATAATGGAGTGGGATGTAGTTATGAGATAATGGAGTGGGATGTAGTTATTAGAATGGAGTGGGATGTAGTTATGAGATAAAGGAGTGGGATGTAGTTATGAGATAATGGAGTGGGATCTATTTATTAGATAATGGAGTGGGATCTATTTATTAGATAATGGAGTGTAGTTATGTAGATAATGGAGTATGAGATAATGAATGGAGTGGGTTATGTAGATAATGGAGTTATGTTATGAGATAATGGATGTAGTTATTAGATGTAGTTATTGAGAATTATTAGAAGGAGTGGGATGTAGTTATTAGATAATGGAGTGGGATGTAGTTATTAGATAATGGATGTAGGATAATGATGTAGTTATTAGATAATGGAGTGGGATAATGGAGTATGTAGTTATGAGATAATGGAGAGTGGGATTATTAGATAATGGAGTGGGATGTAGTTATTAGATAATGGAGTGGGATGTAGTTATTAGATAATGGAGTGGGATGTAGTTATGAGTGTAGTTATTAGATAATGGAGTGGGATGTAGTTATTAGATTAGATGGAGTGGGATGTAGTTATTAGATAGATAATGGAGTGGGATGTAGTTATTAGATAATGGAGTGGGATGTAGTTATGAGATAATGGAGATGTGATGGAGTTATTAGAGATAATGGATAATGGAGTGGGATGTAGTTATGAGATAATGGAGTGGGATGTATTTATTAGATAATGGAGTGGGATGTAGTTATGAGATAATGGAGTTATTAGGATGTAGTTATTAGAATGGATGATGTAGATAATGGAGTGGGATGTAGTTATGTAGTTATTAGATAATGGAGTGGGATGTAGTTATTAGATAATGGAGTGGGATGTAGTTATGAGAATGGAGTGGGATGTAGTTATGAGATAATGGAGTGGGATGTAGTTATTAGAATGGAGTGGGATATAGTGATTAGAATGGAGTGGGATGTAGTTATGAGAATGGAGTGGGATGTAGTTATGAGATAATGGAGTGGGATGTAGTTATTAGAATGGAGTGGGATGTAGTTATGAGATACTGGAGTGGGATGTAGTTATGAGAATGGAGTGGGATGTAGTTATTAGATAATGGAGGGATGGTTATTAGATAATGGAGTTATTATTAGATAATGGATGTACTTATTAGATGTATGTTTATTAGATAATGGAGTGGGATGTGTTATTAGATGTGGAGTTATTAGATAATGGAGTGGGATGTAGTTATTAGATAATGGAGTGGGATGTAGGTTATTATTAGATAATGGAGTGGGATGTAGTTATTAGAATGGAGTGGGATGTAGTTATTAGATTATTGTAGAATGGAGTGGGATGTAGGAGTGGGATGTAGTTATTATTAGTTTTAGATGGAGTGGGATGTAGTTATAATGAGATAATGGAGTGGATGATAATGGAGTTATGTGATAAAGCATGTATGAGAATGGAGTGGGATGTAGTTATTAGATAATGGAGTGGGATGTAGTTGTTATCTAATGGAGATAATGGAGTGCGATGTAGTTATTAGATAATGGAGTGGGATGTAGTTATTAGAATGGAGTGGGATGTAGTTATGAGATACTGGAGTGGGATGTAGTTATGAGATAATGGAGTGGGATGTAGTTATTAGATAATGGAGTGGGATGTAGTTATGCTAATGGAGGGATGTAGTTATGAGATAATGGAGTGGGATGTAGTTATGAGATAATGGAGTGGGATGTAGTTATTAGAATGGAGTGGGATGTAGTTATGAGAATGGAGTGGGATGTAGTTATTAGATAATGGAGTGGGATGTAGTTATTAGAATGGAGTGGGATGTAGTTATGAGATAATGGAGTGGGATGTAGTTATGAGATAATGGAGGGATGGGATGATAAGTTATTAGATAATGGATGTAGTTATTAGATGTAGTGGGATGTAGTTATTAGATAATGGAGGGATGGGATGTAGATAATGGATTAGATTATTAGATAATGGAGTGGGATGTAGTTATTAGATAATGGAGTGGGATGTAGTTATTAGAAATGGAGTGGGTAGTTATGTAACGGGAGTGGGATGTTATGAGATAATGGAGTGGGATGTGGGATGTAGTTATTAGATAATGGAGTGGGATGTTAGTTATTAGAATGGATAACAGGAGTGGGATGTAGTTATTAGATAATGGATGGGATGTTAATGGATGATATTAGATAATGGAGTGGGATGTAGTTATTAGATAATGGAGTGGGAGTTGAATGTAGTTATTAGATAATGGAGTGGGATGTAGTTATGAGAGATAATGGAGGAGTGGGATGTAGTTATTAGAATGGAGTGGGATGTAGTTATTAGATTATGGAGGAGTGGGATGTAGTTATGAGATAATGGAGTGGGATGTAGTTATTAGATAATGGAGTGGGATGATAATGGAGTATGTAGTTATTAGAGATAATGGAGTGGGATGTAGTTATGAGAATGTATGATAATGAGTGGGATGTAGTTATTAGATAATGGAGTATGTAGATAATGGAGTGGGATGTAGTTATTAGAATGGAGTGGGATGTAGTTATTAGATAATGGAGTGGGATGTAGTTATTAGATAATGGAGTGGGATGTAGTTATGAGATAATGGAGTGGGATGTAGTTATTAGAATGGAGTGGGATGTAGTTATGAGATAATGGAGTGGGATGTAGTTATTAGATAATGGAGTGGGATGTAGTTATTAGATAATGGAGTGGGATGTAGTTATTAGATAATGGAGTGGGATGTAGTTATTAGATAATGGAGTGGGATGTAGTTATTAGATAATGGAGTGGGATGTAGTTATTAGATAATGGATGTAGTTATTAGAATGGAGTGGGATGTAGTTATGTAGTTATTAGAAATGGAGTGGGATGTTATTAGTTATTAGATTAGATGGAGTGGGATGTAGTTATTAGAATGGATAATGGAGTGGGATGTAGTTATTAGATATGTATGATAATGGAGTGGGATGTAGTTATTAGATAATGGAGTGGGATGTAGTTATGAGATAATGGAGTGGGATGTAGTTATGAGATAATGGAGTGGGATGTAGTTATTAGATAATGGAGTGGGATGTAGTTATGAGATAATGGAGTGGGATGTAGTTATTAGATAATGGAGTGGGATGTAGTTATTAGATAATGGAGTGGGATGTAGTTATTAGAATGGAGTGGGATGTAGTTATTAGATAATGGAGTGGGATGTAGTTATGAGATAATGGAGTGGGATGTAGTTATGAGATAATGGATGTAGTTATTAGATGGGGGGATGTAGTTATTAATGAATGGAGATAATGGAGGATGTAGTTATGAGATAATGGAGTGTAGTTATTAGATGGAGTGGGATGTAGTTATGAGATAATGGAGTGGGATGTAGTTATTAGATAATGGAGATAGGATGTATGAGATAATGGAGTGGGATGTAGTTATGAGATAATGGAGTGGGATGTAGTTATTAGATAATGGAGTGGGATGTAGTTATTAGAATGGAGTGGGATGTAGTTATTAGATAATGGAGTGGGATGTAGTTATGAGATAATAGAGTGGGATGTAGTTATTAGAATGGAGTGGGATGTAGTTATGAGATAATGGAGTGGGATGTAGTTATTAGATAATGGGATGATGAGATAATGGAGTGGGATGTAGTTATTAGATAATGGAGTGGGATGTAGTTATTAGAATGGAGTGGGATGTAGTTATGAGATAATGGAGTGGGATGTAGTTATTAGATAATGGAGTGGGATGTAGTTATTAGATAATGGAGTGGGATGTAGTTATTAGAATGGAGTGGGATGTAGTTATTAGATAATGGAGTGGGATGTAGTTATTAGATGAGATAATGGAGTTATTAGATTATGGAGTGGGATGTAGTTATTAGAATGGATAATGGAGTGGGATGTAGGATAATGGAGTGGGATGTATTAGATAATGGAGTGGGATGTGGGATGTAGTTATTAGATAATGGAGTGGGATGTAGTTATGAGATAATGGAGTGGGATGTAGTTATGAGATAATGGAGATGTAGTTATTAGATAATGGAGGATGTAGTTATTAGATAATGGAGTGGGATGATAATGGAGTTATTAGAATGGAGGGGGATGGATGTAGTTATGAGATAATGGAGTGGGATGTATAATGGAGTGGGATATTAGATATGTAGTGAATAACGAGTGGGATGATGAGATAATGGAGTGGGATGTATGAGATAATGGAGTGGGATGTAGTTATTAGATAATGGGATGTAGTTATTAGAATGGAGTGGGATGTAGTTATTAGATAATGGAGTGGGGGATGTATGTAATGGAGTGGGATGTAGTTATGAGATAGATGTAGTTATTAGATAATGGAGTGGGATGTAGTTATTAGAATGGAGTGGGATGTAGTTATTAGATAATGGAGTGGGATGTAGTTATTAGAATGGAGTGGGATGTAGTTATGAGATAATGGAGTGGGATGTAGTTATGAGATAATGGAGTGGGATGTAGTTATTAGATAATGGAGTGGGATGTAGTTATTAGAATGGAGTGGGATGTAGTTATGAGATATATGGGGGGTGTAGTTATTAGATAATGGGATGTAGTTATGAGATAATGGAGTGGGATGAGATAATGGAGTGGGATGTAGTTATGAGATAATGGATGTAGTTATTAGATAATGGAGTGGGATGTAGTTATTAGAATGGAGTGGGATGTAGTTATTAGAATGGAGTGGGATGTAGTTATTAGAATGGAGTGGGATGTAGTTATTAGATAATGGAGTGGGATGTAGTTATGAGATAATGGAGTGGGATGTAGTTATGTAATGGAGTTGTAGTTATGAGATAATGGATAATGGAGTGGGATGTAGTTATTAGATAATGGAGTGGGATGTAGTTATTAGAATGTAGTTATTAGATAATGGGATGTAGGTATTAGAGGAGTGGGAATGAGATAATGGGTGGGATGTAGTTATGAGATAATGGAGTGGGATGTAGTTATTAGATAATGGAATGGTTATTAGATGGGATGTAGTTATTAGATAATGGATTGTAGATCATGGAGTGGGATGTAGTTATGAGAATGGAGTGGGATGTAGTTATTAGATAATGGAGTGGGATGTAGTTATGAGATAATGGATGTAGTTATTAGATAATGGAGTGGGATGTTATGAGAATGGAGTGGGATGTAGTTATTAGAATGGAGTGGGATGTAGTTATTAGATAATGGAGTATGAGATAATGGAGTGGGATGTAGTTATGAGATATGGAGTGGGATGGATTAGATAATGGGATGTAGTTATGAGATAATGGAGATGGGATGTAGTTATTAGATAATGGTTATGAGAATGGAGTGGGATGTAGTTATTAGATAATGGAGTGGGATGTAGTTATGGAGATAAGATAATGGAGTGGGATGTAGTTATTAGATAATGGAGTGGGATGTAGTTATTAGAATGATAATGGATGAGATAATGGATGTAGTTATTAGAATGATAATGCAGTGGGATGTAGTTATTAGAATGGAGATAATGGAGGAGGGGATGTAGTTATTAGATAATGGAGTGGGATGTAGTTATTAGAATGGAGTGGGATGTAGTTATGAGATAATGGAGGATGGGATGATAATGGAGTGGGATGTTATGAGATAATGGATGTAGTTATTAGAATGGAGTGGGATGTAGTTATGAGATACTGGAGTGGGATGTATTATGAGATAATGGAGTTATTAGAATGGAGTGGTATGTAGTTATTAGAATGGAGTTATTAGATAATGGAGTGGGATGTAGTTATTAGAATGGAGTGGGATGTAGTTATTAGATAATGGAGTGGGATGTATTATTAGAGTGGAGTATGTAGAATGGATGTGGGATGGGATGTAGTTATTAGATAATGGAGTGGGATGTAGTTATTAGATAATGGGAGTGGGATGGGATGTAGTTATTAGATAATGTTATTAGATAATGGAGTGGGATGTAGTTATGAGAATGGAGTGGGATGTAGTTATGAGATAATGGAGTGGGATGTAGTTATTAGAATGGAGTGGGATGTAGTTATGAGATAATGGAGTGGGGTGTAGTTATGAGATAATGGAGTGGGATGTATTTATGAGATAATGGAGTGGGATGTAGTTATTAGAATGGAGTGGGATGTAGTTATTAGAATGGAGTGGGATGTAGTTTTTAGAATGGAGTGGGATGTAGTTATTAGATAATGGAGTGGGATGTAGTTATTAGATAATGGAGTGGGATGTAGTTATGAGATAATGGAGTGGGATGTAGTTATTAGATAATGGAGTGGGATGTAGTTATGAGATAATGGAGTGGGATGTAGTTATGAGATAATGAAGTGGGATGTAGTTATTAGATAATGGAGTGGGATGTAGTTATTAGATAATGGAGTGGGATGTACTTATTAGAATGGAGTGGAATGGAGTTATTAGATAATGGAATGGGATGTAGTTATTAGATAATGGAGTGGGATGTAGTTATTAGATAATGGAGTGGAAAGAATTTCAAACTGATCTATAGTTACAACAGGTCCATCTCTACCTATCTATGTCAAACTGATCAATAGTTACAACAGGTTAATCTCTACCTATCTATGTCAAACGGATCTATAGTTACAACAGGTTCATCTCTACCTATCTATGTCAAACTGATCTATAGTTACAACAGGTCCATCTCTACCTATCTATGTCAAACTGATCTATAGTTACAACAGGTCCATCTCTACCTATCTATTTCAAACTGATCAATAGTTACAACAGGGTTCATCTCTACATATCTATGTCAAACTGATCTATAGTTACAACAGGTCTATCTCTACCTATCTATGTCAAACTGATCTATAGTTACAACAGGTTCATCTCTACCTATCTATGTCAAACGGATCTATAGTTACAACAGGTCCATCTCTACCTATCTATGTCAAACGGATCTATAGTTACAACAGGTCCATCTCTACCTATCTATGTCAAACTGCTGCTGGTCGTGTCAACACCTGCCTGGGTTTTCTCCAGTCTTGAGTACATGTACAGAGCCTTCGGAAAGTATTCACACCCCTTGACTTTTCCCACATTATGTTACTTTTACAGCCTTATTCTAAAATCTACAAAACAAAAAACAATCCTCGTCAATCTACCCACAATACTTCATAATACTGACAAAGTAAAAACAATCTCTGCAAAACTCTACCAATCAGGCTATTATGATAGAGTGTCTAGACAGAAGCAACTCCTCAGTAAAAGGCACATGACAGCCTGCATGGAGTTTGCCAAAAGGTACCTAAAAACTCGCAGACCATGAGAAACAAGATTTTCTGGTCTGATGAAACCAAGATTGAACTCTTTGGCCTGAATGCTAAGCATCACGTCTGGAATAAAGCTGGCACCATCCCTACGGTGAAGCATGGTGGTGGCAGCATCATGCTGTGGGGATGTTTGTTAGTGACAGGGACTGGGAGACTAGTCACGATAGAGGCAAAGATGAACGGAGCAAAGTACAGAGAGATCAATAAATAGGCCATAGTGGCGAAATAATTACAATATAGCAATTAAACACTGGAGTGATAGATGTGCAGAAGATGAATGTGCAAGTAGAGATACTGGGGTGCAAAGGAGAAGAAAATAAATAACAATATGGGGATGAGGTAGTTGGATGGGCTATTTACAGATGGGCTGTGTACAGGTGCAGTGATCTGTGAGCTGCTCTGACAGCTAGTGCTTAAAGTTAGGAGAAATGAGTCTCCAGCTTCAGTGATTTTTTTGAACTGGAAGGGAAGGCGGCCAAAGGTAGGAATAGGCTTTGGGGGTGACCAGTGAGATATACCTGGTGGAGCGCGTGCTATGGGTGAGTGCTGCTTTGGTGACCAGTGAGCTGAGATAAGGCGGGGCTTTACCTGCATAGACTTATAGATGACCTGGAGCCAGTGGGTTTGGCGACGGATATGAAGCGAGGACCAGCCAACGAGAGCATACAGGTCGCAGTGGTGGGTAGTATATGGAGCTTTGGTGATGAAACGGATGGCACTGTGATAGACTGCATAACTTAGTTATTTTACTGTTGATTTTGCAACAAGTCTCTTTAAAAAGGAAATTAAGGATTTGTCAATAAAATAAATTCAACATTCAATGGAATTAAAATGTATTTACCAATTATAGGCAATGCAAAATAAAGTACACAATCACCCATTCACACACTTTTTCCTGACTCAATCACTCCCTGTTTCCTCACTCACTGCCTTTTTCCTCAATCACAAACTCACTCTTTCCCTCACTCTGAGGCAAAAGGTGACTTCAAAACAGTTAATGAGTTTAATGGAAAACTGAGGCTGGATCAACAACATTGTAGTTACTCCACAATACTAACCTAAATGACAGAGTGAAAAGAAGGAAGCCTGTACAGCAGGGCTGTCCAACCCTCTTCCTGTAGATCTACCGTCCTTTAGGTTATCAGTCCAACCCTCTTCCTGGAGATCTACTGTCCTGTAGGTTATCAGTCCAACCCTCTTCCTGGAGATCTACTGTCCTGTAGGTTATCAGTCCAACCCTCTTCCTGGAGTTCTACTGTCCTGTAGGTTATCAGTCCAACCCTCTTCCTGGAGATCTACTGTCCTGTAGGTTTTCAGTCCAATCCTCTTCCTGGAGATCTACTGTCCTGTAGGTTATCAGTCCAACCCTCTTCCTGGAGATCTACTGTCCTGTAGGTTATCAGTCCAATCCTCTTCCTGGAGATCTACTGTCCTGTAGGTTATCAGTCCAACCCTCTTCCTGGAGATCTACTGTCCTGTAGGTTATCAGTCCAACCCTCTTCCTGGAGATCTACTGTCCTGTAGGTTATCAGTTCAACCCTCTTCCTGGAGATCTACTGTCCTGTAGGTTATCAGTCCAACCCTCTTCCCGGAGATCTACTGTCCTGTAGGTTATCAGTCCAACCCTCTTCCTGGAGATCTACTGTCCTGTAGGTTTTCAGTCCAATCCTCTTCCTGGAGATCTACTGAGATCTACTGTCCTGTAGGTTAGCAGCCCAACATGTTTTCGCTTAGTCATTATGGGGTATTGTGTGTAGATAGGAGAGAAAAATGTGTCATTTAATCCATTTTTAATTCTTCCTGAAACAACATGTGAAAGTCGAGGGATATGAATACTTTCAGATGAAACTGTGTTGACTACGTCAAATCAATTGTTATTTTGTCACATGTGCCTTATCGTGAAATGATTACTTACAAGCCCTTAACCAACAATACAGTTTAAGAAATAGAGTTAAGAAAAGATTCACTAAATAAACTAAAGTTAAAAAAATAAAAAGTAACACAATAAAATAACAACAATGAGTCTATATACAGGGGGTACCGTCGGGTACTGAGTCAATGTGCGGTATGTTGAGGTAATATGTAGGGTAATAAAGTGGCCATGAAGAGATATTCAACAGCAGGAAACAGTTTAAGGGTGTCAATGTAAATAGTCCGGTGGCCATTTTGATTAATTGTTCAGCCGTCTTGGGGGTAGAAGCTGTTAAGGAGCCTTTTTGGTCTGAAGACTTGGCGCTCCGGTACCGCTTGCCGTGTGGTGGCAGAGGGAACAGTCTATGACTTGGCGCTCCGGTACCGCTTGCCGTGCGGTGGCAGAGGGAACAGTCTATGACTTGGCGCTCCGGTACCGCTTGCCGTGTGGTGGCAAAGGGAACAGTCTATGACTTGGCGCTCCGGTACCGCTTGCCGTGTGGTGGCAAAGGGAACAGTCTATGACTTGGCGCTCCGGTACCGCTTGCCGTGTGGTGGCAAAGGGAACAGTCTATGACTTGGCGCTCCGGTACTGCTTGCCGTGCGGTAAGAGAGAACAGTCTATGATTTGGCGCTCCGGTACCTCTTGCCGTGTGGTGGCAGAGGGAACAGTCTATGACTTGGGTGACTGGAGTCTATGACAATTTTTTGGCCTTCCTCTGACACCACCTAGTATATAGGTTCTGGATGGCACGAAGCTTGGCCCCAGTGATGTACTGGGCCGTACGCACTATCCTCTTTAGAGCCTTACGGTAGGATGCCGAGCAGTTGCCTTACCAGGCGGTGATGCAACCAGCCAGGATGCTCTCGATGGTGCAGCTGAATACCTTTTTGAGGATCTGAGGACCAATGCCAAATCTTTTCAGTCTCCTGACAGGGAAAGGTGTTGTCGTGCCCTCTTCACGACTGTCTTGGTGTGTTTGGACCATGGTAGTTCGTTGGTGAAGTGGACACAAAGGACCATGATAGTTAGTTGGTGAAGTGGACACCCAGGACCATGATAGTTAGTTGGTGAAGTGGACACCCAGGACCATGATAGTTAGTTGGTGAAGTGGACACCCAGGACCATGATAGTTAGTTGGTGAAGTGGACACCCAGGACCATGATAGTTAGTTGGTGAAGTGGACACCCAGGACCATGATAGTTAGTTGGTGAAGTGGACACCCAGGACCATGATAGTTAGTTGGTGAAGTGGACACCCAGGACCATGATAGTTAGTTGGTGAAGTGGACACCCAGGACCATGATAGTTAGTTGGTGAAGTGGACACCCAGGACCATGATAGTTAGTTGGTGAAGTGGACACCCAGGACCATGATAGTTAGTTGGTGAAGTGGACACCCAGGACCATGATAGTTAGTTGGTGAAGTGGACACCCAGGACCATGATAGTTAGTTGGTGAAGTGGACACCAAGGATCTTGAAACTCTTGTCCTGCTCTACTTCAGCCCCGTCGATGTAAATGGGGGCCTGTTCGGCCCTCTTTTTCCTATAGTCCACAATCATCTCCTTTGTCTTGATCACATTGAGGGAGAGGTTCTTGTCCTGGCACCACACGGCCAGGTCTCTGACCTCCTCCCTATAGGCTGTCTCATCGTTGTCGATGATCAGGCCTACCACTGTTGTGTCGTCAGCAAACTTAATGATGGTGTTGAAGTCGTGCCTGGCCACACAGTCGTGGTTGAACAGGGAGTACAGGAGGGGACTGAGCACGCACCCCTGAGGGGCACCAATGTTGAGGATCAGGGTGGCTAGATATGTTGTTACCTACCATCACCATTTGGGTCGGCCCGTCAGGAAGTCAGGAAGTCCAGGATCCAGTTGCAAATCCTCCTCATCAGATAAAAAATGCCTCTGTTTCTCTTCTCTCTCTCTCTCTCTCTCTCTCATTATTTCTCTCTCTCTCTCATTATCTCTCTCTCTCGCTCTCTCGCTCTCTCTCTCTCTCTCTCTCTCTCTCTCTCTCTCATCATCTCTCCCTCTCTCTCTCATTATCTCTCTCTCTCATTCTCTCTCTCTCTCTCCGGGGAAGCAGACACAAGGCTACAAGACTGTTTTGCAAGTAGAGACTAGGATACGTTCCGGGATTCATCTGATAGCATTGAGGAGTTTACCACACCAGTCACAGGCTTAATCATTAAGTGCAAAGACGATGTCATCCCTACAGTGACAATACAAACGTAACCAAACCGAAAACCATGGATTACAGCAGATATCATCGACTAGATTCAGCCGCGGGCCAAAATTTGTTTCTTGAGCGCATAATCAGGGGGCCAGAACATATTTTGTAGAACGCAAATTGACCACAAGATGCCCCAAACAGATATAAATTTAGACTGAAACATAATCATTTCAAACCTTGCTTATATTTGTATACAATCACATATCTCTCTCTATTAAGCGTGGGAACACATTTCCACAAATTCAACACATAGAGCTGTTTTGTTGGTGTTTTTACCCCCCCCCAAAATAAAATATACTATATATATATATATATAAGTTCTCTGAGCAATATATATATCGTCACAGTTGTGAAAACAGACAGCGCCCCCCGCAGGAAGCTGAAATATATAAATATATAAATATATAAATATATAAATATATATTGCTCAGAGAACTTGGGGAGTCAATTAAAATCAACCGGCAGTTGAGGAACCCTGGATTACAGGCAGTATCCTCACTGGGTTAAAGGTCGTTTACAATACTGGGACACGGACGCAGAAAACCCACTGCGACCTCCGGCGAGACATCAAACACGCAACAAAGGAAAGAATCCTGTTACACCGTCTCTGACCCTCGTTGTGTCAGGGTTTGCAGAAGATAAGGGAAAAACCCAGTGACGCATCTTCCATGAAAACCCTGTTGTTCTGAGTGACTGTGAGAGAAACCTTCAAACAGGTGGCAAGGCCGCCGGGCCGGACGGAACATCATGGAACGTTCTCAGACCAACTGGCAGGTGTCTTTGTGGACCTTTTTTTCAATCGCACTTGTAATCCCAACATGTTTCAAGATGACCACCATTGTCCCCTGTTCCCAAGAACTCTAAGGTAACCTGCCTAAATGAGTATCGCCCTGAAACACACACATCTGTAATCGTCTATAACTGCTTTGAAAAGACACATCCTCCCAGACACCCATCTATCCACTCCAATTCAAATACTGGCACATCAACAGCACTAGCTCAATCCCACCTAAAGACGAGCAGAAAATATTATAACTATGTGAGAATGCTGTTCATAGACTGTTCTATTCTACATCATCCAAGTTCATCACCAAACTGTGGCCCCTGGGACTGAACAACTCCCTCTGCAACTGGATCCTGGACATTCTGACAGGCCCATGTGGTAAGGGTAGGCTACAAAACATCTGTCACGCTGATCCTCAACACTGGGGCCCCGCAAGGGTGGGTGCTATGTCCCCTCCTGTACTCAACTGCGTGGCCACGCACGCCTCCAACTCCATCATCAAGTTCGCTGACGACACGACAGTGGTAAGCTTGATCACCGATGGTGATGAGACAGTCTACAAGGAGGAAGTCAGAGACTTGGCAGTGTGGTGCCAGGAAAACAACCTCTCCCTCAATGTCAGTAAGACCAAGTAGCCGTTTGTGGACTATAGGAGAAAGAGGTGAGAGCCACGCCCCCATCCAGGTAGCTATAGTGGAACAGGTTGAGAGCTTCAAGTTCCTTGGTGTCCACATTCCCGAAGGACTTAACATGGTCCACGCACACACCTGCACAGACGTGAAAAGGGCACGACAGCGACTCTTCCCCCTCAGGAAGCTGAAAAGATTTGGCCTGGGATTCAAACAGTTCTACAGCTGCACCATCGAGAGCGTCTCGACTGGCAGCATCGCCGCCTGGTATGGCAAATGCACCGCCCTCGATCGCAAAGCGCTAGAGAGGATAGAACGGACGGCCCAGTACAACACCCGGGGCCTAGCTCCCTGCCATCCAGGACCTCAATATCAGGGGGTGTCAGAGAAAAGACAGAACAATCGCCAAAGACTACAGCCATCCAAGACGGTTCACTCTGCTACTGTCTGGCAAATGGTAAAGGAGCTATCGAACCAACAGGACCCGGGAAAGCTTCTACCCCCAAACCATAAGACTGCTAAATAGTAAACACTGCCAAATAGATAATTAAATGGTTAACAATATGCATGGGCCATATCGTGCACTGACTGCATGTACACTCAAAAGACTATATACACACACTGTACACACTATAACCACACTATATAGACACACTATACACACGACATACTAAATATAAACACTATATACACACTACATACACACGATATACACTGTATACACACTATATACACACTGTACACACTATATACACACTATAAATACACTATATACACACTATAAATGCACACTATACACACTATATACACTATATACAAACTATATACACACTATGTACACACTATATACACAATATATACACTATATAAACACTATATACACTATATACACACTGTACACACTATACACACCATATACACACTATATAGACACTATATAGACACTATATACACACTATATACACACTATATACACACTATATACACACTATATACACACTATATACACACTATATACACTATACACACTATATACACACTATATACACACTATATACACACTATATACATACACTATATACACACTATATACACACTATATACACACACTATATACACACTATATACACACTATATACACACTATATACATACACTATATACACACTATATATACACACTATATACACACTATATACACACTATATACACTATATACACTATATACACACTATATACACACTATATACACACTATATACACACTATATACACTATATACACACTATATACACACTATATACACACTATATACACTATATACACACTATATACACTATATACATACACTATATACACACTATATACACACTATATACACTATATACAAACTATATACACACTATATACACACTATATACACACTATATACACACTATATACACACTATATACAAACTATATACACACTATAAACACACTATATACACACTATATACAAACTATATACACACTATATACACTATATACACACTATATACACACTATATACAATATACACTATAAACACACTATATACACACACTATATACAACTATATACACACTATATACACTATATACAAACTACTATATACACACTATATACACACTATATAAAAACACACTATATACACACTACACTATATACAAACTATATACAAACTATATACACACTATATACAAAACTATATACACACTATATACACACTATATACACACTATATACACACTATATACACTATAAACACTATAAACACACTATATACACACTATACACACTATATACATATATACACACTACTATATACACACTGTACAAACTATATACACTATACAAAAACTATATACACACTGTACCCACTAAACTATATACACACTATATACACTATAAACACACTATATACACACTGTACCCACTATACAAACTATATACACACTATATACACACTATAAACACACTATATACACACTATATACACTATAAACACACTATATACACTATATACACTATAAACACACTATATACACACTATATACACTTTAAACACACTATATACACACTGTACACACTATACAAACTATATACACACTATATACACTATAAACACACTATATACACACTAGACACACAATAGACACACACTATATACACACTATATACACACTATATACACACTATATACACACTATATAAACACTATACACACTATATACACACAGTACACACACTATACACACATTATATACACTATATACACCATATACACACTATATACACTATATAGACTATATACACACTATATAAACACTATATACACACTATATAAACACTATATATACACTATATATACACTATATACATGCCTAGCCACTTTACCCTGCCTTCATGTACATATCTACCTCAAATACATTATTATTATCTATCCTGATGTCTAGTCACTTTACCCTGCCTTCATGTACATATCTACCTCAAATACATTATTATTATCTATCCTGATGTCTAGTCACTTTACCCTGCCTTCATGTACATATCTACCTCAAATACCTTATTATTATCTATCCTGATGTCTAGTCACTTTACCCTGCCTTCATGTACATATCTACCTCAAATACCTTATTATTATCTATCCTGATGTCTAGTCACTTTACCCTGCCTTCATGTACATATCTACCTC
>NC_088396.1:54496189-54498689 GCF_034236695.1 Oncorhynchus nerka
TCATTTTGTGGGCAGTGAGCACATAGCCTGTCTTCTCTTGAGAGCCATGTCTGCCTACGGCGGCCTTTCTCAATAGCAAGGCTATGCTCACTGAGTCTGTACATAGTCAAAGCTTTCCTTAAGTTTCAGTCAGTCACATTGGTCAGGTATTCTGCCACTGTGTACTCTCTGTTTAAGGCCAAATAGCATTCTAGTTTGCTCTGTTTTCTTTGTTAATTCTTTCCAATGTGTGTTGTTTTCTCATGATTTGGTTGGGTCTAATTGTGCTGCTGTCCTGGGGCTCTGTAGGGTGTGTTTGTGTTTGTGAACAGAGCCCCAGGACCAGCTTGCTTAGGGGCCTCTTCTCCAGGTTAATCTCTCTGTAGGTGATGGCTTTGTTATGGAAGGTTTGGGAATCGCTTCCTTTTAGGTGGTTGCAGAATTCTGCATGCAAGGATTCAATTTGGTGTTTGTCCCATATTGTGAATTCTTGGTTGGTGAGCGGTCCATTAACCACAACCATACAGGGCAATGGGTTCTATAAATGATTCTGTTTTTATCAGATCTCTGTAGGGTGTGTTTGTGAACTAGAATGCCTTAGGGTACTCTTCTCCATGTTCATCTGTAAATAAAGAGCCCCAATGCCTTTCTCCATGTTCATCTCTCTGTAGGGTGTGTTTGTGACCCCAGGACCAGCTCTTCTCTTCTCCATGTTCATCTCTCTGTAGGGTGTGTTTGTGAACAGAGCCCCAGGACCAGCTTGCTTAGGGTACTCTTCTCCAGGTTCATCTCTCTGTAGGGTGTGTTTGTGAACAGAGCCCCAGGACCAGCTTGCTTAGGGTACTCTTCTCCAGGTTCATCTCTCTGTAGGGTGTGTTTGTGAACAGAGCCCCAGGACCAGCTTGCTTAGGTACTCTTCTCCAGGTTCATCTCTCTGTAGGGTGTGTTTGTGAACAGAGCCCCAGGACCAGCTTGCTTAGGGTACTCTTCTCCAGGTTCATCTCTGTAGGGTGTGTTTGTGAACAGAGCCCCAGGACCAGCTCTTAGGTACTCTTCTCCATGTTCATCTCTCTGTAGGTGTGTTTGTGAACAGAGCCCCAGGACCAGCTTGCTTAGGGTACTCTTCTCCAGGTTCATCTCTCTGTAGGGTGTGTTTGTGAACAGAGCCCCAGGACCAGCTTGCTTAGGTACTCTTCTCCAGGTTCATCTCTCTGTAGGGTGTGTGTTTGTGAACAGAGCCCCAGGACCAGCTTGCTTAGGGTACTCTTCTCCAGGTTCATCTCTCTGTAGGGTGTGTTTGTGAACAGAGCCCCAGGACCAGCTTGCTTAGGTACTCTTCTCCAGGTTCATCTCTCTGTAGGGTGTGTTTGTGAACAGAGCCCCAGGACCAGCTTGCTTAACATCTCTCTGAGCAGAGCCCAGGACCAGCTTGCTTAGGTACTCTTCTCCAGGTTCATCTCTCTGTAGGGTGTGTTTGTGAACAGAGCCCCAGGACCAGCTTGCTTAGGTACTCTTCTCCAGGTTCATCTCTCTGTAGGGTGTGTTTGTGAACAGAGCCCCAGGACCAGCTTGCTTAGGTACTCTTCTCCAGGTTCATCTCTCTGTAGGGTGTGTTTGTGAACAGAGCCCCAGGACCAGCTTGCTTTCTCCAGGTTCTCTTCTCAGAGCCCCAGGTTCATCTCTCTGTTCATCTCTCTGGGGTGTGTTTGTGAACAGAGCCCCAGGACCAGCTTGCAGAGCCCCAGGACCAGCTTGCTTCTTCTCCATGTTCATCTCTCTGGGGTGTGTTTGTGAACTCTTCTCCAGGTTCATCTCTCTGTAGGGTGTGTTTGTGAACAGAGCCCCAGGACCAGCTTGCTTAGGGTACTCTTCTCCAGGTTCATCTGTAGGCCCCAGGACCAGCTTGCTTAGGGACTCTTCTCCAGTGTTGTGTGAACAGAGCCCCAGGACCAGCTTGCAGAGCCCCAGGACCAGCTAGGGGTACTCTTCTCCAGGTTCATCTCTCTGTAGGGTGTGTTTGTGAACAGAGCCCCAGGACCAGCTTGCAGAGCCCCAGGACCAGCTTAGGGTACTCTTCTCCATGTTCATCTCTCTGTAGGGTGTGTTTGTGAACAGAGCCCCAGGACCAGCTTGCTTAGGTACTCTTCTCCAGGTTCATCTCTCTTCTCCATGTTCATCTCTCTGGGTGTGTTTGTGAACAGAGCCCCAGGACCAGCTTGCTTAGGGTACTCTTCTCCAGGTTCATCTCTCTGTAGGGTGTGTTTGTGAACAGAGCCCCAGGACCAGCTTGCTTAGGGTACTCTTCTCCAGGTTCATCTCTCTGTAGGGTGTGTTTGTGAACAGAGCCCCAGGACCAGCTTGCTTAGGGTACTCTTCTCCAGGTTCATCTCTCTGTAGGGTGTGTTTGTGAACAGAGCCCCAGGACCAGCTTGCTTACTCTTCTCCAGGTTCATTAGGCCCCAGGACCAGCTACTCTTCTCCAGGTTCATCTCTCTGTAGGGTGTGTTTGTGAACAGAGCCC
>NC_088396.1:54503689-54516189 GCF_034236695.1 Oncorhynchus nerka
GGATGACCAGGTGGCGAGGCATCTCTGCATGTCTGGCAGACATGCAGTGTGGATGACGGATCACCACCTCAAGCTGAACCTCGGCAAGACGGAGCTGCTCTTCCTCCCGGGGAAGGACTGCCCGTTCCATGATCTCGCCATCACGGTTGACAACTCCATCGTGTCCTCCTCCCAGAGCGCTAAGAACCTTGGCGTGATCCTGGACAACACCCTGTCGTTCTCAACTAACATCAAGGCGGTGGCCCGTTCCTGTAGGTTCATGCTCTACAACATCCGCAGAGTACGACCCTGCCTCACACAGGAAGCGGCGCAGGTCCTAATCCAGGCACTTGTCATCTCCCGTCTGGATTACTGCAACTCGCTGTTGGCTGGGCTCCCTGCCTGTGCCATTAAACCCCTACAACTCATCCAGAACGCTGCAGCCCGTCTGGTGTTCAACCTTCCCAAGTTCTCTCACGTCACCCCGCTCCTCCGCTCTCTCCACTGGCTTCCAGTTGAAGCTCGCATCCGCTACAAGACCATGGTGCTTGCCTACGGAGCTGTGAGGGGAACGGCACCTCAGTACCTCCAGGCTCTGATCAGGCCCTACACCCAAACAAGGGCACTGCGTTCATCCACCTCTGGCCTGCTCGCCTCCCTACCACTGAGGAAGTACAGTTCCCGCTCAGCCCAGTCAAAACTGTTCGCTGCTCTGGCCCCCCAATGGTGGAACAAACTCCCTCACGATGCCAGGACAGCGGAGTCAATCACCACCTTCCGGAGACACCTGAAACCCCACCTCTTTAAGGAATACCTAGGATAGGATAAAGTAATCCTTCTCACCCCCCCCTTAAAATACTTAGATGCACTACTGTAAAGTGGCTGTTCCACTGGATGTCATAAGGTGAAAGCACCAATTTGTAAGTCGCTCTGGATAAGAGCGTCTGCTAAATGACTTAAATGTAAATGTAAATGAGATTGAATGGAGTTTGAATGGAGTTTGAATTGAGATTATGAATGGAGTTTGAATGGAGTTTGAATCAAATCAAATCAAATCAAATGTATTTATATAGCCCTTCGTACATCAGCTGATATCTCAAAGTGCTGTACAGAAACCCAGCCTAAAACCCCAAACAGCAAGCAATGCAGGTGTAGAAGCACGGTGGCTAGGAAAAACTCCCTAGAAAGGCCAAAACCTAGGAAGAAACCTAGAGAGGAACCAGGCTATGTGGGGTGGCCAGTCCTCTTCTGGCTGTGCCGGGTGGAGATTATAACAGAACATGGCCAAGATGTTCAAATGTTCATAAATGACCAGCATGGTCGAATAATAATAAGGCAGAACAGTTGAAACTGGAGCAGCAGCACGGTCAGGTGGAAGTTGAATGCAGATTATGAATGGAGTTTAAATGGAGTTTGAATGGAGATTTTGAATGGAGATTTTGAATGGGGCTTGAATGGAGATTTTGAATTAAGTTTGAATAGGGTTTGAATGGAGATTTTGAATGGAGTTGAATGGAGTTTGAATGCAGATTTTGAACAGAGTTTGAATGCAGAGTTTGTATGGAGTTTGTATGGAGTTTGAATGGAGATTTTGAATGGAGTTTGAATGGGGATTTTGAATGGGGATTTTGAATGGAGTTTGAATGGAGTTTGAATGGAGTTTTTGAATGGAGTTGAATGGAGTTGAATGGAGTTGAATGGAGTTGAATGGAGTTGAATGGAGTTGAATGGAAGTTTGAATGGGGATTTTGAATGGAGTTTGAATGGAGTTTGAATGGAAATGGTTTGAATGGAGTTTGATTTTGAATGGAGTTTGAATGGAGGTCATAGTAGATAATAGGAGATCATAGCAAATCATAACAGATTATAGGAGATCATTGGAGGTCATGAGAGGTCATAGCAGATCATAGCATATCATAAGAGGTCATAGCAGATCATAGCATATCATAAAAGGTCATAGCAGATCATATGAGATCATAGCAGATCATAAGAGATCATAGCAGATCATAAAAGGTCATAGCAGATCATATGAGATCATAGCAGATCATAAAAGGTCATAGCAGATCATAAAAGGTCATAGCAGATCATATGAGATCATAGCAGATCATAAAAGGTCATAGCAGATCATAAAAGGTCATAGCAGATCATAAAAGGTCATAGCAGATCATAGGAGATCATAGCAGATCATAAGAGATCATAGCAGATCATAGCAGATCATAAGAGATCATAGCAGATCATAGGTCATAGCAGATCATAGGAGATCATAGCAGATCATAAGAGATCATAGGAGATCATAGCAGATCATAAGAGATCATAGCAGATCATAGGTCATAGCAGATCATAAGAGATCATAGCAGATCATAGGAGATCATAGCAGATCATAAGAGATCATAGCAGATCATAGCAGATCATAAGAGATCATAGCAGATCATAGATCATAGCAGATCATAAAAGGTCATAGCAGATCATATGAGATCATAGCAGATCATAAGAGATCATAGCAGATCATAAGAGATCATAGCAGATCATAAGAGATCATAGCAGATCATAGGTCATAGCAGACCAAAGGAGATCATAGCAGATCATAGGAGGTTACTAGATGTAGTTGTATCCCTTATGCTTTTCCTCTCTACATTTTAATCAGACGGGCCAACTAGATGTGGAGGTGTTTGGTCTTCCTTGCCCTTTGGTTCTGTAGAATTCCCAGCAGGCAAAGTTGTCTGACAGCATTACAACCAGCTTACAACTTGTTCAACTTGTGTTCCTCTCTAGTATTGAATGTCTTGAATAGCTCAATCAGTCTAACTGAGGGGAATTGGATGTCTAGAATACTGTAGCTCAATCAGTTTAACCACAGGAGGCTGGTGATACCTTAATTTGGGGAGGACGGCGCTAGTGGTAATGACTGGAACGGAATCCGTGGAATGGGATCAAATACATCAATCACATGGTTTCCATGGTTTCCATGTGTTTGATGCCGTTCCATTCGCTCCGTTCCAGCCATTATTATGAGCCGTCCTCCAATCAGCAGCCTCCACTGAGTCTGAGGTGATTTGGACATTTGGGACAGTTTCTATAATACCCTCTGACTAGGGCCTGTATACTGTAGCAGTCTGATCTTTATTCACAATGCCTTTTTTTCGAAATATCAACATAGAAACTTAATTTTCAATCGAAGTAAATGATTAAAAAGAAGGTTTCTGGTCTGCAGTCAACGCTATGCTGTCGTGGCCTTAAACCAACCCCCTTCCACTTATCACATTACCACAGGATGTGACTGTTAGGCTGGAATATGTAGAAAGATATGAGGTATGATTTACACAGTGTTGTGTATAGAGATGACGTTTTTACAGTGAGTGTAGTGGTGGTTATGACGGGGCGGGTAAACTAAACAGACCACATAAGATGCGAGCAGAGTTCTGTCTTTCGATGTTACCCTGGCAACCGGCACGCACCATCTGTGCTAGTTTGGCCCTCTTCACCCAGTCTGTCGCTCTCTCTCTCTCTCTCTCTCTCTCTCTCTCTCTGTCTCTCTCTCTCTGTCTCTCTCTCTCTCTGTCTCTCTCTGTCTCTCTCTCCCTCTCTCTCTCTCTCTGTCTCTCTCTCTCTCTCTCTCTCTGTCTCTCTCTCTGTCTCTCTCTCTGTCTCTGTCTCTCTCTCTCTCTCTCTCTCTCTCTCTCTCTCTCTCTCTCTCTCTCTTTCTGTCCCTCTCTCTTTCTCTCTCTCTCTCCTTTCTTTCTCTCTCTCTTGTTCTCTCTCTCTCCTTTCTTTCTCTCTTGTTCTCCCTCTCCTTTTTCCTCCTTCTCTCTTTTTTTCTCCCTCTCACTCACTTAGAAAATGTACACACGAGTATGATTGTGTTAGCTTACAGCGTCACTCAATGTTAATTAATGAAGACCGGTCTTGTACAGCATATCAAGTTTGGCTGTTTTGTTTTTTATTATCGCCACACAGACTCTATAAACATTTCAAAGGATTTGTTTTTCTTAGATATTGGCTGTGTGTGTGTGTGTGTGTGTGTGTGTGTGTGTGTGTGTGTGTGTGTGTGTGTGTGTGTGTGTGTGTGTGTGTGTGTGTGTGTGTGTGTGTGTGTGCAGACAGAGCGTGCGTGCCTCTGTGCATGTATGTATGTATGTTACAACCGAGTCCTCAGGTATTCAGTTCCTCAGGTCTTCAGTTCCTCAGGTCCTCAGGTATTCAGTTCCTCAGGCCCTCAGGTATTCAGTTCCTCAGGCCCTCGGGTATTCAGTTCCTCAGGCCCTCAGGTATTCAGTTCCTCAGGCCCTCAGGTATTCAGTTCCTCAGGTATTCAGTTCCTCAGGCCCTCAGGCCCTCAGGTATTCAGTTCCTCAGGTCCTCAGTTCCTCAGGTCCTCAGGCCCCCAGTTCCTCAGGCCCTCAGGTATTCAGTTCCTCAGGTATTCAGTTCCTCAGGCCCTCAGGTATTCAGTTCCTCATGTCTTCAGTTCCTAAGTTCCTCAGGCCCTCAGGTCCTCAGTTCCTCAGGTCTGATGTGAATTATAAACCCTGTTACACAGACAAGTCTCTCTCACCCAACCTATTCCTAGAAGAGCACAAGCGTGACTCTCATTAGTGCAAAGCTCATTTAACACATCAGGCTCCTTTTCCCCACTAGGCCTCCACTTCCTGTTCACCACCAGGCCTCCACCTCCTGTTCACTACCAGGCCTCCACTTCCTGTTCACCACCAGGCCTCCACTTCCTGTTCACTAACAGGCCTCTACTTCCTGTTCACCATCAAGCCTCCACTTCCTATTCACAACCAGGCCTCCACTTCCTGTTCACCAACAGGCCTCCACTTCCTGTTCACCACCAGGCCTCCACTTCCTGTTCACCACCTGGCCTCCTCCTCCTGTTCACCACAGGGCCTCCACTTCCTGTTCACCACCAGGCCTCCACTTCCTGTTCACCACCTGGCCTCCACTTCCTGTTCACCACCTGGCCTCCTCCTCCTGTTCACCACCTGGCCTCCACTTCCTGTTCACTACCACTGCTCCACTTCCTGTTCACCACCAGGCCTCCACTGCCTGTTCACCACCAGGCCTCCACTTCCTGTTCACTACCAGGCCTCCACCTCCTGTTCACCAGCTGGCCTCCTCCTCCTGTTCACTACCAGGCCTCCACTTCCTGTTCATCACCAGGCCTCCACCTCCTGTTCACCACCAGGCCTCCACTTCCTGTTCACCACCAGGCCTCCACTTCCTGTTCACCACCTGGCCTCCACTTCCTGTTCACCACCTGGCCTCCACTTCCTGTTCACCACCTGGCCTCAACCTCCTTTACCAGCTCCCCTTGACAGTCAGACAGAGGATGCATTCCAAATGGCACCCTACTCCCTTGATAGTACACCAGAGCTCTGGGCCATTTGGAATACAGACAAAGACAGTCAGGCAGGTAGAAGACAGTGAATGGGAAATAAACGTTCCTGGGTTATTGAAGACCAAGTTAATTCATCAAAAGTTTCACTGTCTAACTGCTTAGAAAGAGAACCACTGTCTAGCTCCTTAGAACCACTGTCTAAATCCTTAGAACAACTGTCTAGCTCCTTAGAAAGAGAACCACTGTCTGACTCCTTAGAAGGATAACTACTGTCTAGCTCCTTAGAACCACTGTCTTGCTCCTTAGAAAGAGAACCACTGTCTATCTCCTTAGAACCGCTTTCTAGCTCCTTAGAAAGAGAACCACTGATTATCTCCTTAGAACCGCTGTCTAGCTCCTTAGAAAGAGAACCACTGTCTAGCTCCTTAGAAAGAGAACCACTGTCTAGCTCCTTAGAAAGAGAACCACTGTCTAGCTCCTTAGAACCACTGTCTAGCTCCTTAGAAAGAGAACTGCTGTCTAGCTCCCTAGAAAGAGAACCGCTGTCTAGCTCCTTAGAAAGAGAACCACTGTCTAGCTCCTTAGAACCGCTGTCTAGCTCCTTAGAAAGAGAACCGCTGTCTAGCTCCTAAGAAAGAGAACCACTGTCTAGCTCCTTAGAACCACTGTCTTAGCGTCCTTAGAAAGAGAACCGCTGTCTAGCTCCTTAGAAAGAGAACCACTGTCTAGCTCCTTAGAACCGCTGTCTAGCTCCTTAGAACCGCTGTCTAGCTCCTTAGAAAGAGAACCGCTGTCTAGCTCCTTAGAAAGAGAACCACTGTCTAGCTCCTTAGAACCACTGTCTTAGCGTCCTTAGAAAGAGAACCGGTGTCTAGCTCCTTAGAAAGAGAACCACTGTCTAGCTCCTTAGAACCGCTGTCTAGCTCCTTAGAACCGCTGTCTAGCTCCTTAGAAAGAGAACCGCTGTCTAGCTCCTTAGAAAGAGAACCACTGTCTAGCTCCTTAGAACCACTGTCTTAGCGTCCTTAGAAAGAGAACCGCTGTCTAGCTCCTTAGAAAGAGAACCACTGTCTAGCTCCGTAGAACCGCTGTCTAGCTCCTTAGAACCGCTTTCTAGCTCCTTAGGAAGAGAACCGCTGTCTAGCTCCTTAGAAAGAGAACCGCTGTCTAGCTCCTTAGAAAGAGAACCACTGTCTAGCTCCTTAGAACCAATTTCTAGCGTCCTTAGAAAGAGAACTGCTGTCTAGCGTCCTCATCAGAGCAACATGCCTTCCCACTGCACTGCTGTGGGATAGCATCCCAAATGGCATCCTATTTCCTTTTATAGTTCACTACTCTTCAGTAGAGCCCTGGTTACAAGTACCGGACTGTATTGTGGAAGAGGGTGCCGTTTCAGACAGAGCCGTTTGGTCTGTGTTTCTGGGTCTTTCGGTGGCATTTAAAGCAGGGTGGATTGTGAGAATTGGTGTCTCTCCACTTCAAAGCTGAAGACAGTATTCTCAACAGGTGCTGACCCTCCGGCATTCCCTCTCCTCTCAGAGGTGATACCTCCTGTCTACAGCCAGCCTGGCACAAATTCAGAATAAAACCATTCTGATGCTATTTCTACTGCTTCGGAGGAAAGGAGAGCGGAACCAGGCTGACTGTATAAGGTAGCCATAGACAGACAGGAAGCTGCATTCATTCACACCTTCCTCTTCCTCACACTTTATCCCGAAAGAGCACCTAGACGACACGACGAGAGTGATTATGTGTGAACTTCGATAAAACCATGGTGTTCATCTCCTCTTCCATACCCATTATTTTGACCACAAGCTCTGTTAACCCACTGAGCCATCCCATGGGGTCAACCAGGTCTATATATTTACTATATATGGCCCCATGCTGGAATCAAAACACACGACTCCCGAGTGGCGCAGTGGACTAAGGCACTGCATCTCATCGGCAAGAGGTGTCACTACAGTCCCCTGGTTTGAATAAAGGTTATATTATAGTGTGACCCAGGGTCTAGTGTGACCCAGGTTCTAGGATCCAGGCTGCCCTGTGGGAACTGAGAGGGTGAGCTGTCAGAGTTCAGGGGTCAGGGGTGTGTGAGGAGTTAGGTCCCAGCATCCATCCCTGGTCAGCTGAACCAACAACAGGCCTCCGTTACATACAGACTGTAAATTACTGTAATCATGGTTTAACTCCATAGTCATACATTCAGACTGTAAAATTACTGTAATCATGGTTTAACTCCATAGTCATACAGACTGTAAAATTACTGTAATCGTGGTTTAACTCCATAGTCATACAGACTATAAAATTACTGTAATCATGGTTTAACTCCATAGTCATACAGACTGTAAAATTACTGTAATCATGGTTTAACTCCATAGTCATACATTCAGACTGTAACATTACTGTAATCATGGTTTAACTCCATAGTCATACAGACTATAAAATTACTGTAATCATGGTTTAACTCCATAGTCATACAGACTGTAAAATTACTGTAATCGTGGTTTAACTCCATAGTCATACAGACTGTAAAATTACTGTAATCATGGTTTAACTCCATAGTCATACAGACTGTAAAATTACTGTAATCATGGTTTAACTCCATAGTCATACAGACTGTAAAATTACTGTAATCATGGTTTAACTCCATAGTCATACAGACTGTAAAATTACTGTAATCATGGTTTAACTCCATAGTCATACAGACTGTAAAATTACTGTAATCATGGCTTAACTCCATAGTCATACATTCAGACTGTAAAATTACTGTAATCATGTAATAACTTCCTCCCAGGCTGCTGTGTTTCCCCCTCTCTGTTGATGGATGATAGAATACTATTCATTTCATAATTTTAAAAAATTAAGTGTTATTGCTGTTTTTTCAGTCCATCTCTACTGTTAATATCTCTAGACAGCCCTCCTCACAGTCCATCTCTACTGTTAATATCTCTAGACAGCCCTTCTCACAGTCCATCTCTACTGTTAATATCTCTAGACAGCCCTCCTCACAGTCCATCTCTACTGTTAATATCTCTAGACAGCCCTCCTCACAGTCCATCTCTACTGTTAATATCTCTAGACAGCCCTTCTCACAGTCCATCTCTACTGTTAATATCTCTAGACAGCCCTTCTCACAGTCCATCTCTACTGTTAATATCTCTAGACAGCCCTCCTCACAGTCCATCTCTACTGTTAATATCTCTAGACAGCCCTCCTCACAGTCCATCTCTACTGTTATTATCTCTAGACAGCCCTCCTCACAGTCCATCTCTACTGTTAATATCTCTAGACAGCCCTCCTCACAGTCCATCTCTACTGTTATTATCTCTAGACAGCCCTCCTCACAGTCCATCTCTACTGTTATTATCTCTAGACAGCCCTCCTCACAGTCCATCTCTACTGTTAATATCTCTAGACAGCCCTTCTCACAGTCCATCTCTACTGTTAATATCTCTAGACAGCCCTCCTCACAGTCCATCTCTACTGTTAATATCTCTAGAAAGCCCTCCTCACAGTCCATCTCTACTGTTAATATCTCTAGACAGCCCTCCTCACAGTCCATCTCTACTGTTATTATCTCTAGAAAGCCCTCCTCACAGTCCATCTCTACTGTTAATATCTCTAGACAGCCCTCCTCACAGTCCATCTCTACTGTTATTATCTCTAGACAGCCCTCCTCACAGTCCATCTCTACTGTTATTATCTCTAGAGAGCCCTCCCCACAGTCCATCTCTAATTTTAATATCTCTAGACAGCCCTCCTCACAGTCCATCTCTACTGTTATTATCTCTAGACAGCCCTCCTCACAGTCCATCTCTACTGTTATTATCTCTAGAGAGCCCTCCCCACAGTCCATCTCTAATTTTAATATCTCTAGACAGCCCTCCTCACAGTCCATCTCTACTGTTATTATCTTAGACAGCCCTCCTCACAGTCCATCTCTACTGTTAATATGTCTAGACAGCCCTCCTCACAGTCCATCTCTACTGTTAATATCTCTAGACAGCCCTCCTCACAGTCCATCTCTACTGTTAATATCTCTAGACAGCCCTCCTCACAGTCCATCTCTACTGTTAATATCTCTAGACAGCCCTCCTCACAGTCCATCTCTACTGTTATTATCTCTAGAAAGCCCTCCTCACAGTCCATCTCTACTGTTAATATCTCTAGACAGCCCTCCTCACAGTCCATCTCTACTGTTATTATCTCTAGAAAGCCCTCCTCACAGTCCATCTCTACTGTTAATATGTCTAGACAGCCCTCCTCACAGTCCATCTCTACTCTTATTCCCTCTAGGCCAGCTGTGTTCCCTATAGGCCAGCTGTATTCCCTATAGGCCAGCTGTATTCCCTCTAGGCCAGCTGTATTCCCTCTAGACCAGCTGTATTCCCTATAGGCCAGCTGTATTCCCTCTAGGCCAGCTTTATTCCCTATAGGCCAGCTGTGTTCCCTCTAGGCCAGCTGTATTCCCTCTAGACCAGCTGTGTTCCCTATAGGCCAGCTGTATTCCCTATAGGCCAGCTGTATTCCCTCTAGGCCAGCTGTATTCCCTATAGGCCAGCTGTATTCCCTCTAGGCCAGCTTTATTCCCTATAGGCCAGCTGTGTTCCCTCTAGGCCAGCTGTATTCCCTCTAGACCAGCTGTATTTCCTCTAGACCAGCTGTTTTCCCTATAGGCCAGCTGTATTCCCTCTAGGCCAGCTGTATTCCCTCTAGACCAACTGTATTCCCTCTAGACCAGCTGTATTCCCTCTAGGCCAGCTGTATTCCCTCTAGGCCAGCTGTATTCCCTCTAGACCAGCTGTGTTCCCTCTAGACCAGCTGTATTCCCTCTAGGCCAGCTGTATTCCCTCTAGACCAGCTGTATTCCCTCTAGACCAGCTGTATTCCCTCTAGGCCAGCTGTATTCCCTATAGGCAAGCTGTGTTCCCTCTAGGCCAGCTGTGTTCCCTCTAGGCCAGCTGTATTCCCTCTAGACCAGCTGTGTTCCCTCTAGACCAGCTGTATTCCCTCTAGGCCAGCTGTATTCCCTCTAGGCCAGCTGTATTCCCTATAGGCCAGCTGTATTCCCTATAGGCCAGCTGTGTTCCCTCTAGGCCAGCTGTATTCCCTCTAGACCAGCTGTGTTCTCTATAGGCCATCTGTATTCCCTATAGGCCAGCTGTATTCCCTCTAGGCCAGCTGTATTCCCTCTAGGCCAGCTGTATTCCCTATAGGCCAGCTGTATTCCCTCTAGGCCAGCTGTATTCCCTCTAGACCAGCTGTGTTCCCTATAGGCCAGCTGTATTCCCTCTAGGCCAGCTGTATTCCCTCTAGGCCAGCTGTATTCCCTCTAGGCTAGCTGTGTTCCCTCTAGGCCAGCTGTATTCCCTCTAGGCCAGCTGTATTCCCTCTAGACCAGCTGTGTTCCCTATAGGCCAGCTGTATTCCCTCTAGGCCAGCTGTATTCCCTATAGGCCAGCTGTATTCCCTCTAGACCAGCTGTGTTCCCTATAGGCCAGCTGTATTCCCTCTAGGCCAGCTGTATTCCCTCTAGGCCAGCTGTGTTCCCTCTAGGCCAGCTGTATTCCCTCTAGGCCAGCTGTATTCCCTCTAGGCCAGCTGTATTCCCTCTAGGCCAGCTCTATTCCCTCTAGGCCAGCTGAATTCCCTCTAGACAACAGTCCAGACCAGATTTGTTCCCTCTAGGCCAGCTCTATTCCCTCTAGACCAGCTGTATTCCCTATAGGCCAGCTGTGTTCCCTTTAGGCCAGCTGTATTCTCTATAGGCCAGCTGTGTTCCCTTTAGGCCAGCTGTATTCCCTCTAGACAACAGTCCAGACCAGATTTATTCCTTTAGGCCAGCTGTATTCCCTCTAGACAACAGTCCAGACCAGATTTGTTCCCTCTAGGCCAGCTCTATTCCCTCTAGACAACAGTCCAGACCAGATTTATTCCCTCTCGACCACCTCCTTGTACTCAGTCTTAACTTCCTGGACCAACCCTTGCAGAACACTAAGGTGTTCAGTCTAGCCTGGCGAGCACAGACAGACTACTGAACAGACCGAAGGGTTTTTAATGTGTTGTTCTCCTTCTATCTCAGTTTACTTGAAGGACCAGGTGCTGTTCATGGCCAAATGTGTCCAGATTGATACTCTACCTGCAGTAATGATGTTTCATAGTCCTCCCTCCACCTCCACCTCCACCTCCACCTCCACCTCCACCTCCTTATCCTAAATATTTATCCTCTTATCCTCCTCCTTCCCCCACACTCCTCCTCCTCCTCTTCCCTCCACACTCCTTCTCTTCCTCCTCTTCCTCCTCCCCTCACTCTTTCCTCCACATTCCTCCTCCTCCCTCTTCCTCCTCCCCCTCACTTCTCCTCCACATTCCTCCTCCTCCTCCTCTACCTCCTCCCCCTCATTTCTCCACTGTCCTCCTCTTCCTCCTCCCCCTCACTTCTCCTCCATATTCCTCACTCCTCCTCCACATTCCTGCTCCTCCACATTCCTCCTCCTCTTCCTCCTCCCCCCCCTTCACTCTCCGCCATATTCCTCCTCACTCCCTCCACATTCCTCCTCCTCCTCTTCCTCCTCCCCCTCCCCCTTCACTTCTCCTCCATATTCCTCCTCACTTCTCCTCCACATTCCTCCTCCTCCACATTCCTCCTCTTCCTCCTGTCCCCCTCCTCATTTCTCCTCCACATTCCTCCTCCTCTTCCACATTCCTCCTCCTCCTCTTCCTCCTCCTCCCCCTCCTCATTTCTCCTCCACATTCCTCCTCGTCCTCCTCCTCCTCATCCCCCTCCTCATTTCTCCTCCACATTCCTCCTCGTCCTCCTCCTCCTCATCCCCCTCCTCATTTCTCCTCCACATTCCTCCTCCTTCTCTTCCTCCTCCCGCTCACTCCTCCTCTACATTCCTCCTCCTCTTCCTCTTCCCCCTCACTTCTCCACATTCATGCTCCTCCTTCTTCTCTTCCTCCTCCCCTCATTTCTCCTCCACATTCCTCCTCCCCCTCCTCTTCCTCCTCCCCTCACTCCTCCTCCACATTCATGCTCCTCCTCCTCCTCTTCCTCCTCCCGTAATTCCTCTCCTCAACCCTCCTTCTCTTCCTCCTCCCCTCATTTCTCCTTCACATTCCTCCTCCCCCTCTTCTTCCTCCTCCCCTCACCCCTCCTCCACATTCATGCTCCTCCTCCTCC
>NC_088396.1:54518689-54528689 GCF_034236695.1 Oncorhynchus nerka
CTTTTTCTCTCTCTCTCTTTTTCTCTCTCTCTGTCTCTCTCTCTCCTTTTCTCTCTCTCTGTCTCTGTATCTCTGTCTGTCCTATACAAAGGGGCAGACAGGGGGGACAGAGTGCACTGTGAACACTCCAAACTCTATAGACAAGAAGCTATATTTACACTGAACAAAAAATATAAATGCAACATGTAAAGTGTTGGTCCCATGTTTCATGAGCCAAAATAAAATATCACAGAAATGTTCCATACACACATAAAGCTTAATTCTTCTCAAATGTTGTGTACACATGTGTTTACATCCCTATTAGTGAGCATTTCTCCTTCACCAAGATAATCCATCCACTTGACAGGTGTGGCATATCAAGCTGACTAAACAGCATGATTATTACACAGGTGCACCTTGTGTTGGGGACAATAAAAGGCCACTCTAAAATGTGCAGTTTTATCACACAATACAATGTCACCGATGTCTCAAGTTTTGAGGGAGCGCGCAATTGGCATACTGACTGCAGGGATGTCCACCAAAGCTATTGCCACATAAATTAATGTTCATTTCTCTACTATAAGCCTCCTCCAACATAATTTTTGAGAATTTGTCAGTCCGTCCAACCGGCCTCACAACCACAGACCATGTGTAACCATGCCAGTCCATGACCTTCTGAGATCACCAGCTGATGAAACTGTAGGTTTGCACAAACTTTCAGAAACCTTCTCTGTTGCTCGTTGTTCCTCACCAAGGTCTTGACCTGACTGCAGTTCGGAGTCGTAACTGACTTCAATGGGCACTGGCTGTAGAAGTGGATGAATCCCGGATTCAACTGTACTGGGCAGATGGCATCTCATTCTGTCTACTAGGCAGACAGCGTGTATGGTGTCCTGTGGGTGAGCGGTTTGCTGATGTCAACGTTGTGAACAGAGTGCCTCATGGTGGCAGTGGGGTTGTGGTATGTATATGTGCCCCATGTCCCAAGGATCTGGACACAATTCCTGGAAGCTGAAAATTCCCAGATCTTCCATGGCCTGCATATTCATCAGACATGACACACATTGAGCATGTGTGGGATGCTCTGGATCGACGTGTATGACACCTTGTTACAGTTCCCAACAATAATCAGCAATTACATTTCCGGTCAATAACTGGTGCAGAGTGTGTGTATGTTTATCCTGTGTTACCATTTAATTAGCTAGTAAATAAATAAATAAACCAGTTTGTTACTGAATCATAAGTAAGTCTCTGGTTTTTTTTTCAGATCCAAGGAGGTTACGACTGTTCAGAATAATGATATGATACAAGGTTTATGATTAATAAGTGGACTGTTTATAGATGTGATAGGTAATGACCTTTTTAGAGTTTCGTTCGTGAGATGGTAACTCTTTAAAGAATCGCTCTCGTGGTGCCCCATATCCTAATGAGTGAATTGTTACATGATTCAATTAAATTGGGTAAATCATTAAACATAGTTCGTTTTCAGATTCATGTTGAAGTCCAGTCACGACAATGTGTTAGAGATGACCTCTGACCCTGTAGTCAGATGTATTTTATACCATCTACTGCATCTTTGCCTATGCCGCTCTGTCATGGTTCACATAAATGTGTGTATATTCTTATTCCATACCTTTACTTAGATTTGTATGTATTAGGTGGTTGTTAGATTACTTGTTAGATATTACTGCATTGTCTGAACCCTTGAAAGCACAAGCCTTTTGGCTACACTCCCATTAACATCTACTAACCATGTGTATGTGACCAATAACATCTACTAACCAGGTGTAAGTGACCATTAACATCTGCTAACCATGTGACCAGTAACATCTGCTAACCATGTGACCATTAACATCTGCTAACCATGTGTATGTGACCATTAACATCTGCTAACCATGTGTATGTGACCATTAACATCTGCTAACCATGTGTATGTGACCATTAACACCTGCTAACCATGTGACCAATAACATCTACTAACCATGTGTATGTGACCAATAACATCTGCTAACCATGTGTATGTGACCATTAACACCTGCTAACCATGTGACCAGTAACATCTGCTATCCATGTGACCATTAACATCTGCTAACCATGTGTATGTGACCATTAACATCTACTAACCATGTGTATGTGACCAATAACATCTGCTAACCATGTGTATGTGACCATTAACACCTGCTAACCATGTGACCAATAACATCTGCTAACCGTGTGTATGTGACCAATAACATCTGCTAACCATGTGACCAATAACATCTGCTAACCGTGTGTATGTGACCAATAACATCTGCTAACCATGTGACCAATAACATCTGCTAACCGTGTGTATGTGACCAATAACATCTGCTAACCATGTGTATGTGACCATTAACATCTGCTAACCATGTGACCAATAACATCTGCTAACCATGTGTATGTGACCATTAACATCTGCTAACCATGTGATCAATAACATCTGCTAACCATGTGTATGTGACCAATAACATCTGCTAACCATGTGTATGTGACCAGTAACATTTGAATCATTTTGATAAAACGGACACTGTGCATCACAAATCGCACCTTGTTCCCTATGTAGTGCACTACTCTCAGTATGTCTCTGTTCACAAGTAACATCTGCTAACCCTATGTAATGTATGTGCCATTTCAGTATGTCTCTGTTCACAAGTAGTGGACCATGTCTCTGTTCCATTAACATCTTTCAGTAACTCTGTTCCCTATATAGTGCACTACTTTCAGTATGTCTCTGTTCCCTATATAGTGCACTACTTTCAGTATGTCTCTGTTCCATTAACCATCTTTCACCATGTGTATGTGACCATTAACTCTGTTCCCTATATAATGTGACCATTAACATCTGCTAACCATATGACCACTAACAGTATGTCTTTGTTCCCTATAGTGACTATTAACATCTGTTCCCTATAGTGCACTACTTTCAGTATGTCTCTGTTCCATTAACATCTACTTTCAATGTCTCTGTTCACCAAGTAACATCTTTCAGTAACCTGTTCAAAGTGACCTACTTTCATCTCTGTTCACCATGTGACTACAGTATCATCTGTTCCCTAATAATGTGTGCCCTACCAGTAACATCTGTTAACCATGTGACCATTAACATCTGTCTCTGTTCCCTACCATAGTCTGCACTACTTTCAGTATGTCCTGTTCACAAGTCTGCTAACCATATGTCTCTGTTCACTATGTAATAACATTTACTAACCATGTGACCAATAACCATCTTTCTATGTCTCTGTTCCCTATGTGACTACTTTCAATGTCTCTGCCCATAACTACTTTCAGTATGTCTCTGTTCCCTATATAGTCCACTACTTTCAGTATGTCTCTGTTCCCTATATAGTCCACTACTTTCAATATGTCTCTGTTCCCTATATAGTGCACTACTTTCAGTATGTGACCATTAACATCAGTATGTCTCTTTTCCCTATGTGACCAGTATGTCTTTGTTCCCTAACCATTTCAGTATGTCTCTGTTCCCTATATAGTGCACTACTTTCAGTATGTCTCTGTTCCCTATGTAGTGCACTACTTTCAGTATGTCTCTGTTCCCTATATAGTGCACTACTTTCAGTATGTCTCTGTTCCCTATATAGTCCACTACTTTCAGTATGTCTCTGTTCCCTATATAGTGCACTACATTCAGTATGTCTCTGTTCCCTATATAATGTAGTGCACTACTTTCAGTATGTCTCTGTTCCCTATATAGTCCACTACTTTCAGTATGTCTCTGTTCCCTATATAGTGCACTACTTCATAAGGAATAGAGTGCCTTTGGGTCACACAGGTTTTTTCACCACACTGCTCAGCTGTACAGCTGGTTTCCCATAGACTTAGGTATAGACTGATGTCCACTATAGACTGATGTCCAGTATAGACTGATGTCCACTATAGACTGATGTACAGTATAGACTGACTTCCACTATAGACTGATGTCCACTATAGACTGATGTCCAGTATAGACTGATGTCCACTATAGACTGATGTACACTATAGACTGATGTCCAGTATAGACTGATGTCCACTATAGACTGATGGTACACTATAGACTGACTTCCAGTATAGACTGATGTCACCTATAGACCGATGTCCACTATAGACTGATGTCCACTATAGACCGATGTCCAGTATAGACTGATGTCCACTATAGACCGATGTCCAGTATAGACTGATGTCCACTATAGACTGATGTCCAGTATAACATCTCACCTATACTGATGTACAGTATGACTGACCACTATAACTGATGTACAGTAACCATGTCCAATATAGACCATGGTAACATCTGGTAACTATAGACTGATGTCCAGTAACACTGATGTCCACTATAGACCGATGTCCACTATGACTGACCCAGTATAACTGATGTCTATAGACTGATGTCCAGTATGACTGATGTCACCTATAACATGTCCAGTAACTGATGTCAGTATAACTGATGTCCAGTATAGACTGATGTCCACTATAGACTGATGTCCAGTATAGACTGATGTCCACTATAGACTGATGTCCAGTAACCATGATGACCAATAACATCTGTCCACTATAGACTGATGTCCAGTATAGACTGATGTCCACTATAGACTGATGTCCAGTATAGACTGATGTCCACTATAGACTGATGTCCAGTATAGACTGACTTCCAGTATAGACTGATGTCCAGTATAGACTGATGTCCAGTATAGACTGATGTCCACTATAGACCGATGTCCACTATAGACTGATGTCCAGTATAGACTGATGTCCAGTATAGACTGATGTCCACTATAGACTGATGTCCACTATAGACTGATGTCCAGTATAGACTGATGTCCACTATAGACTGATGTCCAGTATAGACTGATGTCCACTATAGACTGATGTCCAGTATAGACTGACTTCCAGTATAGACTGATGTCCAGTATAGACTGATGTCCACTATAGACTGATGTCCACTATAGACTGATGTCCACTATAGACTGATTTACAGCCTCATAATGTGAAAGTGAGAAATTGTTTGACCCTTTGGTCGGTCTTGTAAATTCAGATTTGCTGGACTGAAACAAGCTGTAATCCCACGTTCCTAACCTTCTTCCTCTTCTCCTTCTCTCCCCTTCTAGGCGGGGCCACATGGATCCTACTGAGGGGTTCCCCCTGTAGCTCCCTGGCTGGGTTGGTCACTACCCCAATTACCCCTCCCCTCATGGGGGAGGAGGAGGGAAGAGGAGGATGAGGAGCAGGAGGAGGAGGAGGGAAGAGGAGGACGAGGAGGAGGAAGAGGAGGAGGAGGAGGGGAAGAGGGAAGAGGACGAGGAGGAGGAGGGAGGAGGAGGAGGGAGGAGTGGGAGAGGAGGAGGAGGAGGGAACAGGAGGGGGAGAGGAGGAAGAGGGGGAGGAGGAAGGAGAGGAGGAGGGAGGAGGAGGAGAAGGGAGAGGAGGAGGGAGAGGGGGAGACAGCAGTTTATCTAACTACAGTCCAACTCTGAAACAACAGTCAGTCTAACTACAGCCCAACTCTGAAACAACAGTCTATCTAACTACTGCCCAACTCTAAAACACTGCACATACTGTAACTAGAATGCACATTACGTTTTCTACATCTGCCAAACAAGGTTGTGGCCACTCACCAGCTGTTGAAAGAACCACATTTAATGGGAAATCATCTGGTCTTACACACACACACACACACACACACACACACACACACACACACACACACACACACACACACACACACACACACACACACACACACACACACACACACACACACACACCACACACACACACACACACACACACACACACACCAACACACACACACACACACACACACACACACACACACACACACACACACACACACACACACACACACACACCTCACACACACACACACACACACACACACACACACACACACCTCACACACACACACGCACGCACGCACGCACACACACACACACACACACACACACACACACACACACACACACACTTAGTGTCTACCTCCCAAACTGCACCCTGTTCCCTCCGTAGTGCGTTACTATGGTGAATATGGTTTCATTTGGGACGCAGACTAATTATTCACCACTTAGTCGCTTTAGACTAACGAAGGTTCTTTAAGCTCGATTAGTAATTCGTGTCTAATTATTAATATTATGTGGAGGAGCCGGTAATCAGAATTTAAATGTTGATATTTTATTGTTTGACTGAAATATAGCTAGTCTGCAGGTCCAAACCACAACACGTTGTCTCTGTGTTTGTCCTAGACAGTTGATGGTTTAGTGAGATATGAAACTATGGCTACTGGAGAGGAAAATAGAGGAGAGGAGATGAAGAGGACAGGACTGGAGAAGAAAGGACATGAGAGGAAAAGGAGAGGACAGAAGAGGAGAGGACAGGAGAGGAGAGGACAGGAGAGGACAGGAGAGGACAGGAAAAGGGTGGAAGAGGAGAGGAGAGGAGAGGAGAGGAGAGGACAGGACAGGAGAGGAGAGGAGAGGAGAGGAGAGGAGAGGAGAGGAGAGGAGAGGAGAGGAGAGGAGAGGAGAGGAGAGGAGAGGAAAGGAGAGGAGAGGAGAGGAAGAGGAGAGGAGGAGGAGAGGGAGAGGACAGGAGAGGAGAGCACAGGAGAGGACAGGAAAAGGGTGGAAGAGGAGAGGAAAAGGGCAGGAGAGAGGGAGAGGAAGAGGAGAGGAAGAGGAGAGGGAGAGGAGAGAGGAAGATGAGAGGAGAGAAGAGAAGGGAAGGGAAGGGAAGAGAAGAGAAGAGAAGGGAAGAGAAGAGAAGAGAAGAGAAGAGAAGAGAAGAGACTGGGAAGTCCAAGAGAAGAGAAGACTGATTTCCAAGGGAAGGGAAGGGAAGAGAAGATAAGATAAGAGAAGAGAAGAGAAGAGAAGAGAAGAGAAGAGAAGAGACATGCTCTCTCTAATTCGCTCTTTCTTTCTCTCTCTCAGAGGACCTGAGCCCTAGGACCATCCCCCAGGACTACCTGACATGATGACTCCTTGCTGTCCCCGGTCCACCCGACCGTGCTGCTGCTCCAGTTTCAACTGTTCTGCCTCCATTATAGACCTTGCTGGTCATTTATGAACATTTGAACATCTTGGCCATGTTCTGTTATAATCTCCACCCGGCACAGCCAGAAGAGGACTGGCCACCCCACATGGCCTGGTTCCTCTCTAGGTTTCGTCCTAGGTTTTGGCCTTTCTAGGGAGCTTTTCCTAGCCACCGTGCTTCTACACCTGCATTGCTTGCTGTTTGGGGTTTTAGGCTGGGTTTCTGTACAGCACTTTGAGATATCAAGCTAATGTATGAAGGGCTATATAAATAAATGTGATTTTGATTTTGATTTTGATTTGATTTGAGAAGAGAGGAGAGGAGAGGAGAGGAGAGGAGAGGAGGGTATGGGAGAGGAGAGGAAGGTAGAGTAGAGGAGGGTAGACAAGAGGAGAGAAGAGGAGAGGAGGGTAGAGTAGAGGAGGGTAGAGTAGAGGAGGGTATGGGTTAGTATGGACATACAAAGAGAGACCACGGTACATCCTGCCTTTTTTTCAAATATCCAAGTCTGACTTATTAACTTTGTGGCTTAGTGGTTTGGTTGAGACGTTGAACATTCCATGATAAAAAACAAAAAACATCTCTATGCATTTATAGTATATTTGTTGAACATGTTTTAGTGTTTTAGTGATTTAAATGTTAGTTTTAAACACATTTCCAATCTGAATGTCCTCTTGGTCTTCACAGAATGCCAAATCTGAGGGACTAAACCATCATTTATCCATGTTTGTTCTCAAAAATATAAATTCATGTTGATTGATATCATGTAACAATAATAAGCTGACCATTTGTATACATGTTTTATAACAATTTCAGCATTAAATACTAAAACACATCTGAAGTTAGTGTCATTACTCATTCAGACTGTGTCCCAAATGGCACCTTCAGTGCACTTCTTTCAGCTAGGGCTCTGGTCAAACGTAGTGCACTATATAGGGAATAGGGTTCCATTGGTCTCTGGTCGAAAGTAGTGCACTATATAGGGAATAGGGCTCTGGTCAAAAGTAGTGCACTATATAGGGAATAGGTCTCTGGTCAAAAGTAGTGCACTATATAGGGAATAGGGCTCTGGTCAAAAGTAGTGCACTATATAGGGAATAGGGCTCTGGTCAAAAGTAGTGCACTATATAGGGAATAGGGCTCTGGTCTATAGTAGTGCACTATATAGGGAATATGGCTCTGGTCTATAGTAGTGTACTATATAGGGAATAGGGCTCTGGCCAAAAGTAGTGCACTATATAGGGAATAGGGCTCTGGTCTATAGTAGTGCACTATATAGGGAATAGGGCTCTGGTCTATAGTAGTGTTCTATATAGGGAATAGGGCTCTGGTCTAAAGTAGTGCGCTATATAGGGAATAGGGCTCTGGTCAAAAGTAGTGCACTATATAGGGAATAGGGCTCTGGCCAAAAGTAGTGCACTATATAGGGAATAGGGCTCTGGTCTATAGTAGTGCACTATATAGGGAATAGGGCTCTGGTCTATAGTAGTGTTCTATATAGGGAATAGGGCTCTGGTCTAAAGTAGTGCGCTATATAGGGAATAGGGCTCTGGTCAAATGTAGTGCACTATATAGGGAATAGGGCTCTGGTCAAAAGTAGTGCGCTATATAGGGAATAGGGCTCTGGTCAAAAGTAGTGCACTATGTAGGGAATAGGGCTCTGGTCTGAAGTAGTGCACTATATAGGGAATAGGGCTCTGGTCAAATGTAGTGCACTATATAGGGAATAGGGCTCTGGTCAAAAGTAGTGCACTATATAGGGAATAGGGCTCTGGTCAAAAGTAGTGCACTATATAGGGAATAGGGCTCTGGTCAAAAGTAGTGCACTATATAGGGAATAGGGCTCTGGTCAAAAGTAGTGCACTATATAGGAATAGGGCTCTGGTCTATAGTAGTGTACTATATAGGGAATAGGGCTCTGGCCAAAAGTAGTGTTATATAGGAATAGGGCTCTGGTCTATAGTAGTGCACTGTATAGGAATAGGGCCTGGTCTATAGTAGTGTTCTATATAGGAATAGGGCTCTGGTCTAAAGTAGTGCGCTATATAGGAATAGGGCTCTGGTCAAAAGTAGTGCACTATATAGGGAATAGGGCTCTGGCCAAAAGTAGTGCAATATAGGAATAGGGCTCTGGTCTATAGTAGTGCACTATATAGGAATAGGGCTCTGGTCTATAGTAGTGTTCTATATAGGGAATAGGGCTCTGGTCTAAAGTAGTGCTAGGGAATAGGGCTCTGGTCAAATGTAGTGCACTATATAGGGAATAGGGCTCTGGTCAAAAGTAGTGCGCTATATAGGGAATAGGGCTCTGGTCAAAAGTAGTGCACTATGTAGGGAATAGGGCTCTGGTCTGAAGTAGTGCACTATATAGGGAATAGGGCTCTGGTCAAATGTAGTGCACTATATAGGGAATAGGGCTCTGGTCAAAAGTAGTGCACTATATAGGGAATAGGGCTCTGGTCTATAGTAGTGCACTATATAGGGAATAGGGCTCTGGTCTATAGTAGTGTTCTATATAGGGAATAGGGTGCAATTTCTGGCGCAGAATTCATGTTATTATGTGGATGTATATTTTTGGGACATGAGGTCTCACATCTCAAATGGGTTAATTAAATGTTGAGGATTAAATTGAGTTTTTAAAGTACTCCTCCAAGGTGATTACGTTAATGTTTTCAACTCAATTTAATCCATCAACCCCCAAGATAAATTGTACCTTTACCATAACAGATAGTTAGGGCCAAATTAATGTTGAAGTAATTTTCAATTAGGATGCAGAGATATGCCTATGTGATTATAGACTCATTTGGAAATGTTGAATAAAGTTTTGATGCTGTTGGAGTTGCATTTTTAATAGTGGGGGTGAAGAGGATGGAGAGAGGAGAGGGTGGAGAGAGGCGAAGATGGAGAGAGGAGAGGATAGAGAGAGGAGAGGGTGGAGAGAGGATGGAGAGAGGAGAGG
>NC_088396.1:54533689-54538689 GCF_034236695.1 Oncorhynchus nerka
TACAGCCACTAACCTAACATGTTCTCTCCTCCCTACAGCCAGACTAACCCTCCTACCATGTTCTGTCCTCTCTACAGCCACACTAACCCTCCTACCATGTTCTCTCCTCTCTACAGCCACTAACCTAACATGTTCTCTCCTCTCTACAGCCAGACTAACTCTCCTACCATGTTCTCTCCTCCCTACAGCCACACTAACCCTCCTACCATGTTCTCTCCTCCCTACAGCCACACTAACCCTCCTACCATGTTCTCTCCTCCCTACAGCCAGACTAACCGATCTGAAAGGGGTCATGAACCCTGGGAGTCAGCAGTAGCTTTTTATGACCCCTTGTCCTCTTTTCAACCAGATCTGATTCACACTAGTCTTTCAAGACGGATTAGGGACACTAACCCCTAAGAGATGACTAGCAGAACCACCATGGGCCAAAACCCAGAGGGCCACCATGCCCCTAGAAAATACCCTTTGGTGTCCCCCAAAGAGCACAGTTTTCCGTATGGGCCCTGGTAGTAGTGAACTATATGGCAGCCATTTTGGATGCACGCTTGGCTTTTTCATGCAGTTTTTGTGAATGATGATTTCATTTCCTTCTCCCCGATGTACCTTTTGGTTGGGTTTCATTAAGCTTTGTTGTGGACTACCCCCGGTAGCCATGGTGATGGCAGGGTTCCATTTGTTTAACAGGATTGATTACAGACAGACCCTGCAGATAGACGTGATGGAAAAAATGACATATTAAACTCTACTTTGAAAACAATGCTGGTTTAATCTGCTCAGCGCTCTCCTCTCACCTCAGTGCCCCACAGGTGACCTGTTGTCATCCTAAGGATGCATAGACATGTTAGCTAAAATAATAGCCATTTTTAAACATGCCCATAAGCATGATGGGATGTTAATAATGTATCAGATAACTCAGGAAACACACCTGCTTTCGGTATACTTTGTATTCTCATTTACTCGTGTTTCCATTATTTTGGCAGTTATATGTAGATGTGATAGAATAAAACCTGTAAGCGAGGTTTGAAAGGATCTTTTCAAAATAAAAGTCCCTATATGGCGCAAATAAGATACCATGTGGGATGTAGAATTGTTTGTGTCACGACTTCTACCGAAGTCGGTCCCTCTCCTTGTTCAGCCGGTCGACGTCACCGGTCTTCTAGCCATCGCTGAACCACCTGTCATTTTCCATTTGTTTTGTCTTTGTTTTCTTCACACCTGGTTTTCATTTACATGTTCATGTATTTAACCCTCTGTTCCCCCCATGTCTTGGCGCGTGATTGATGTTTGTTCAGGTCGGAAGGTTCAGGCTGGTTTGTCCCGGGTGCTGTTTATCACCCATGCTTTACGGCTGGTTTGTCCCGGATGCTGTTTATCACCCATGTTTTACGGCTGGTTTGTCCCGGGTGCTGTTTATCACCCATGTTTTACGGCTGGTTTGTCCCGGGTGCTGTTTATCACCCATGCTTTACGGCTGGTTTGTCCCGGGTGCTGTTTATCACCCATGCTTTACGGCTGGTTTGTCCCGGGTGCTGTTTATCACCCATGCTTTAGGACAACCGTTCTTTTGGCACTTTGTCAATTGTTTTGCTGTCGAGTAAAAGTGCGTTGTTTCACTCATCTCTGCTCTCCTGCGCCTGACGTTAATCACCAGCTACACCCACCAGCCTGACAGTTTGGCTAAATGCATATTCTTAATTAATAAATACAAAAGTCAACAATGTAATTATATAGTGAACTCTATATTCTCCAGTCAACTTTTACATTTGAGAATGTGTCATTTCAGTGTTTTTGGTGCAAAACCCAAACTTTGGTAAAGTATAATAAAGTTGACTTGTTGTGCAGGGCTGTCTTGCATTTCAAATGAGAAGACTTATTCTGCAGGTTAGCTAATGTCACGACTCCGACCGAAGGTGGCTCCCCTTCCTGTTCGGGTGGCGCTCGGCGGTCGTCGTCTACTAGCTGCCACTGATTATTTCTCCCCCTCCTTATGTGTTTATTGAGTACACCTGTTTTGAGTTGGTTGTAAGTTGTGAAGTTGACTTCAGATTTATCTGATGTAGTTTAGTTGAGTTATGAAGTTGACTTCAGATTTATCTGATGCAATGACTTTGAAGATGTAGAGGTTTGGTGGGGTTGTATCTTTTGGCGTGAAAGGTGACCAGTAAAATGACCCGGGACAACTCTGGTCATCATACTGCTCGCTAGACAGAGCTTCTCCAGAGATCTACATCCATATCAGGTGTTACGAGACCGGTCTCTTTAACTCAGCAGACGTCCTTCCCTGTGTCCTCCAGCCCAGTCCAATGCATGTGGATGTCTTGCTCTAATTCGAAGTTATCTGAGTTGATGTATGGATCCTGCCAGTGTTCTGGTGTCTATTAGTACTGTCTGGGGACTGTTAGTGGCTATCATGCCATTTGTGTCAAAAACACATAGATTTACAGAGTAGGGGATTTCCTTGCGTGTCATGAGGAATTTTCCATCCAAACGTTATTTCTGTTTCCGGCAGGCAGTAAGGCAGGCAGTGACAGACAGACAAGACAGACAGACAACAGACAGACAGACAGACAGACAGACAGACAGACAGACAGACAGACAGACAACAGACAAGACAGACAGACAGACAAGACAGACAGACAGACAGACAGACAGACAGACAGACAGACAGACAGACAGACAGACAGACAGACAGACAGACAGACAGACAGACAGACAGACAGACAGACAGACAGACAGACATGAGTTAATGTTTAAATATTCTCCAGACTGTAGACATGAGTTAGTGTTTAGTGTTTACATATATTCTAATACTGTAGACATGAGTTAGTGTTTAAATATTCTCCAGACTGTAGACATGAGTTAGTGTTTAGTGTTTACATATATTCTCAGACTGTAGACATGAGTTAGTGTTTAGTGTTTAAATATATTCTAATACTGTAGACATGAGTTAATGTTTAAATATATTCTAATACTGTAGACATAAGTTAGTGTTTATGTTTAAATATTCTAATACTGTAGACATGAGTTAGTGTTTAGTGTTTACATATATTCTAATACTGTAGACATGAGTTAGTGTTTAGTGTTTACATATTCTCCAGACTGTAGACATGAGTTAGTGTTTAAATAGGGGTTGTATTACCGGAACTCTAAAAATCTAATCCAAAGCCACTGAAGTGTCCGACTGTAGTGATTTGAGAGGGAAGCTTCTCCGTTCTGCTGTGAACAGATAAAGACAGAGGCTGTATCCAAAATAACACTCTAGTCCCTACATAGCGCCCTCAGGACTCTGATCAGAAGTGCTGCACTGAAACAGGATGTAGATAGAAACAGCTTGAATACCTCTGGAGCAACTTCCAATTTACAGAACTGGCAGATATGTTACGTTCTTGGGATAGTTATTGGGATGGGAAATATGAGGAAGAAAAGGGATTTTCCAGCACTGGGAATAATTTACAAACCAGATTACCACCATGTGTTGTTTTGTGGTGAAACGTGATAACGAAAATAAATAAATAAATAAAGCAGGGAGATGATTGCACCAGACAGCGTTCCAACAACTAGGAAAGGAGGAGTTGAGAGAGAGAGAGAGAAAACAGATAGAGAGACAGAGAGAGAGAGTGTAGAGAGAGAGAGAGAGAGAGAAACAGATAGAGACAGTTGTGACTCTCCTCTCTTCCACTCATCACGCTCTAACTCCACTATTCCTTTAATCCCCTCTGTTGTAGAGACTTATCCCTGTTGTTTACAGAGTATCAATTCAAATCCTCTTCATTCTCTGCTTCCCCTGATTCTCTCTCTTCCCTCTCTTCTCATAGGCAGCTAGCTAAAGGGAGAGAGGGATGAGACTGAGGGGTGGGATGGATACCAGAGAGGAGAGCCAGTCTCTTCCCTCTCTTCTCATAGGCAGCTAGCTAAAGGGGAGAGAGGGATGAGACTGAGGGGTGGGATGGATACCAGAGAGGAGAGCCAGTCTCTTCCCTCTCTTCTCAGAGGCAGCTAGCTAAAGGGAGAGAGGGATGAGACTGAGGGGTGGGATGGATACCAGAGAGGAGAGCCAGTCTCTTCCCTCTCTTCTCATAGGCAGCTAGCTAAAGGGAGAGAGGGATGAGACTGAGGGGTGGGATGGATACCAGAGAGGAGAGCCAGTCTCTTCCCTCTCTTCTCATAGGCAGCTAGCTAAAGGGAGAGAGGGATGAGACTGAGGGGTGGGATGGATACCAGAGAGGAGAGCCAGTCTCTTCCCTCTCTTTTCAGAGGCAGCTAGCTAAAGGGAGAGAGGGATGAGACTGAGGGGTGGGATGGATACCAGAGAGGAGAGCTCTCTTCCCTCTCTTTCAGAGGCAGCTAGCTAAAGGGAGAGAGGGATGAGACTGGGGGTGGGATGGATACCAGAGAGGAGAGCCAGTCTCTTCCCTCTCTTCTCAGAGGCAGCTAGCTAAAGGGAGAGAGGGATGAGACTGAGGGGTGGGATGGATACCAGAGAGGAGAGCCAGTCTCTTCCCTCTCTTTTCAGAGGCAGCTAGCTAAAGGGAGAGAGGGATGAGACTGAGGGGTGGGATGGATACCAGAGAGGAGAGCCAGTCTCTTCCCTCTCTTTTCAGAGGCAGCTAGCTAAGGGAGGAGAGGGATGAGACTGAGGGGTGGGATGGATACCAGAGAGGAGAGCCAGTCTCTTCCCTCTCTTTTCAGAGGCAGCTAGCTAAAGGGAGAGAGGGATGAGACTGAGGGGTGGGATGGATACCAGAGAGGAGAGCCAGTCTCTTCCCTCTTTTCAGAGGCAGCTAGCTAAAGGGGAGAGAGGGATGAGACTGAGGGGTGGGATGGATACCAGAGAGGAGAGCCAGTCTCTTCCCTCTCTTTTCAGAGGCAGCTAGCTAAAGGGAGAGAGGGATGAGACTGAGGGGTGGGATGGATACCAGAGAGGAGAGCCAGTCTCTTCCCTCTCTTTTCAGAGGCAGCTAGCTAAAGGGGAGAGAGGGATGAGACTGAGGGGTGGGATG
>NC_088396.1:54543689-54568634 GCF_034236695.1 Oncorhynchus nerka
AGAGAGAGAGAGAGAGAGAGAGAGAGAGGGAGAGACAGAGAGAGAGAGGGAGAGACAGAGAGAGAGAGAGACAGAGAGAGAGAAGAGAGGAGAGACAGAGGGAGAGACAGAGAGACAGAGAGAGGGAGAGACAGAGACAGAGAGAGGGAGAGAACTGAGTTTAAATGTATTTGGCTAAGGTGTACAGTTGAAGTCAGAAGTTTACATGCACCTTAGTTAAATACATATAAACTCAGTTTTCACAATTCCTGATTTAATCCTAGTAAAAATTCGCTGTTTTAGGTCAGTTAAGATCAACACTTTTCTGACCCACTGGAATTGTGATACAGTGAATTATAAGTGAAATAATCTGTCTGTAAACAATTGTTGGAAAATGACTTGTGTAAAACACAGAGTTAACAACGCTACTCTTACAATAAGTGCCATGGGATCTTTAATGACCTCAGAGAGTCAGGACACCCGTTTAACGTCCACCTTACCTGACACCCTAGACCCACTTCAATTTGCTTACCGCCCCAATGGATCGACAGACGATGCAATCGCCACCACGCTGCACACTGCCCTAACCCATCTGGACAAGAGGAATACGTATGTAAGAATGCTGTTCATTCACTACAGCTCAGCATTCAACACCATAGTACCCTCCAAGCTCATCATTAAGCCGTGGGTCTCAACCCCGCCTTGCGCAACTGGGTCCTGGACTTCCTGACGGCCCGACCCCAGGTGGTGAAGGTAGGAAACAACGCCTCGACTTCTCTGATCCTCAAGACAGGGGCTCCCCAAGGGTGCACGCTTAGCCCCCTCCAACTCAATCATCAAGTTTGCACAACAGTAGTAGGCCTGACTGCCAACAATGACGAGACAGCCTTTAGGGAGGAGGTGAGGGATGTGGGAGTGTGGTGCAAGGAAAAAAGTTCCTTGGCGTACACATCACTGACAGTCTGGGGAGCAAGGATAAATCATTAATAGGGACATTGATACTATCTCTACTACCACCATTTCCACAAGTATCATTTATACCTCTACTATCTCTACTAGCATTACCAGTAGTAGTATTTATACCTCTAATATCTCTACTACCATTACCACTAGTAGTATTTATACCTCTAATATCTCTACCACCATTACCACTAGTAGTATTTATACCTCTAATATCTCTACCACCATTACCACTAGTAGTATTTATACCTCTAATATCTCTACCACCATTACCTCTAGTAGTATTTATACCTCTAATATCTCTACCACCATTACCACTAGTAGTATGTATACCTCTAATATCTCTACCACCATTACCACTAGTAGTATTTATACCTCTAATATCTCTACTACCACCATTACCACTAGTATCATTTATACCTATAATATCTCTACCACCATTACCACTAGGAGTATTTATACCTCTAATATCTCTACTAGTATCATTTATACCTCTAATATCTCTACTACCATTACCAGTAGTAGTATTTATACCTCTAATATCTCTAGCACCATTACCACTAATAGTATTTATACCTCTAATATCTCTACCACCATTACCACTAGTATCATTTATACCTCTAATATCTCTACCACCATTACCAGTAGTAGTATTTATACCTCTAATATCTCTAGCACCATTACCACTAATAGTATTTATACCTCTAATATCTCTGCTACCATTACCACTAGTAGTATGTATACCTCTACTATATCTACCACCATTACCACTAGTAGTATTTATACCTCTCATATCTCTACTACCACCATTACCACTAGTAGTATTTATACCTCTAATATCTCTACCACCATTACCACTAGTAGTATTTATACCTCTAATATCTCTACTACCATTACCACTACTACCATTACCACGTGTAGTATTTATACCTCTAATATCTCAACTACCACCATGACCACTAGTAGTATATATACCTCTAATATCTCTACCACCATTACCACTAGTAGTATTTATACCTCTAATATCTCTGCTACCATTACCACTAGTAGTATGTATACCTCTACTATATCTACCACCATTACCACTAGTAGTATTTATACCTCTCATATCTCTACTACCACCATTACCACTAGTAGTATTTATACCTATAATATCCCTACTACCACCATTACCACCAGTATAATTTATACCTCTAATATATCAACTACCATTACCACTAGTAGTATTTATACCTCTAATATCTCTACCACCATTACGACTAGTATAATTTATACCTCTAATATCTCTACTACCACCATTACCAGTAATAGTATTTATACCTCTAATATCTCTACCACCATTACCACTAGTAGTATTTATACCTCTAATATCTCTACTACCATTACCACTAGTAGTATTTATACCTCTAATATCTCTACTAGCATTACCACTAGTAGTATTTATACCTCTAATATCTCTACTACCACCATTACCACTAGTAGTATGTATACCTCTAATATCTCTACCACCATTACCACTAGTAGTTTTTACACCTCTAATATCTCTACCACCATTACCACTAGTAGTGTTTATACCTCTAATATGTCTTCTACCATTACCACTAGTAGTATGTATACCTCTAATATATCTACCACCATTACTACTAGTAGTATTTATACCTCTCATATCTCTACTACCACCATTACCACTAGTAGTATTTAGACCTATAATATCCCTACTACCACCATTACCACTAGTATAATTTATACCTCTAATATATCAACTACCATTACCACTAGTAGTATGTATACCTCTAATATCTCTACCACCATTACCACTAGTAGTTTTTACACCTCTAATATCTCTACCACCATTACCACTAGTAGTATTTATACCTCTAATATCTCTACCACCATTACCACTACTACCATTACCACTAGTAGTATTTATACCTCTAGTATCTCTACTACCATTACCTCTAGTAGTATGTATACCTCTAATATCTCTACTAGCATTACCACTAGTAGTATTTATACCTCTAATATCTCTTCTACCATTACCACTACTACCATTACCACTAGTAGAATTTATACCTCAAATATCTCTACTACCATTACCCCTAGTAGTGTGTATACCTCTAATATCTCTACCACCATTACCACTAGTAGTATGTATACCTCTAATATCTCTACTACCATTACCCCTAGTAGTGTGTATACCTCTAATATCTCTACCATTACCACTAGTAGTATTACTACCTCTAATATCTCTACCACCATTACCACTAGTAGTATTTATACCTCTAATATCTATACTACCATTACTACTAGTAGTATTTATACCTCTAATATCTATACTATCATTACCACTAGTAGTATTTATACCTCTAATATCTATACTACCATTACCACTACTACCATTACCACTTCTACCATTTCCACTAGTAGTATGTATACCTCTAATAGCTTTACCACCATTACCACTAGTAGTATTTATACCTCTAATATCCCTACTACCACCATTACCACTTGCAGTATTTATACCTCTAATATCTCTAACATTACCACTAGGTAGTATTTATACCTCTAATATCTCTACTACCATTACCACTAGTAGTATGTATTTATACCTCTAATATCTCTACCACCATTACCACTAGTAGTATTTATACCTCTAATATCTCTACTAGTATCATTTATACCTCTAATATATCTACTACCATTACCAGTAGTAGTATTTATACCTCTAATATCTCTAGCACCATTACCACTAATAGTATTTATACCTCTAATATCTCTACTACCACCATTACCACTAGTATCATTTATACCTCAATATCTCTACCACCATTACCAGTAGTAGTATTTATACCTCTAATATCTCTACCACCATTACCACTAGTAGTATTTATACCTCTAATATCTCTACCACCATTACCACTACTACCATTACCACTAGTAGTATTTATACCTCTAATATCTCTACTACCATTACCACTAGTAGTATGTATACCTCTAATATCTCTACTAGCATTACCACTAGTAGTATTTATACCTCTAATATCTCTTCTACCATTACCACTACTACCATTACCACTAGTAGTATTTATACCTCAAATATCTCTACTACCATTACCCCTAGTAGTGTGTATACCTCTAATATCTCTACCACCATTACCACTAGTAGTATTTATACCTCTAATATCTGTTCTACCATTACCACTACTACCATTACCACTAGTAGTATTTATACCTCAAATATCTCTACTACCATTACCCCTAGTAGTGTGTATACCTCTAATATCTCTACCACCATTACCACTAGTAGTATTTATACCTCTAATATCTCTACTACCATTACCACTAGTAGTATGTATACCTCTAATATCTCTACTAGCATTACCACTAGTAGTATTTATACCTCTAATATCTATTCTACCATTACCACTACAACCATTACCACTTCTACCATTTCCACTAGTAGTAGGTATACCTCTAATAGCTTTACCACCATTACCACTAGTAGTATTTATACCTCTAATATCCCTACTAGCATTACCACTAGTAGTATTTATACCTCTAATATCTCTACTACCATTACCACTAGTAGTATGTATTTATACCTCTAATATCTCTACTACCATTACCACTAGTAGTATGTATACCTCTAATATCTCTACCACCATTACCACTAGTAGTTTTTATACCTCTAATATCTCTACCACCATTACCACTAGTAGTGTTTATACCTATAATATGTCTTCTACCATTACCACTACTACCATTACCACTAGTAGTGTTTATACCTCTAATATCTCTACTACCATTACCACTAGTAGTACGTATACCTCTAATATATCTACCACCATTACCACTAGTAGTATTTATACCTCTCATATCTCTACTACCACCATTACCACTAGTAGTATTTATACCTATAATATCCCTACTACCATCATTACCACTAGTATAATTTTTACCTCTAATATATCAACTACCATTACCACTAGTAGTATTTATACCTCTAATATCTCTACCACCATTACGACTAGTATAATTTATACCTCTAATATCTCTACTACCACCATTACCAGTAGTAGTATTTATACCTCTAATATCTCTACCACCATTACCAGTAGTAGTATTTATACCTCTAATATCTCTACCACCATTACCACTACTACCATTACCACTAGTAGTATTTATACCTCTAATATCTCTACTACCATTACCACTAGTAGTATGTATACCTCTAATATCTCTACTAGCATTACCACTAGTAGTATTTATACCTCTAATATCTCTTCTACCATTACCACTACTACCATTACCACTAGTAGTATTTATACCTCATATATCTCTACTACCATTACCCCTAGTAGTGTGTATACCTCTAATATCTCTACCACCATTACCACTAGTAGTATTTATACCTCTAATATCCCTACTACCATTACCACTAGTAGTATGTATACCTCTAATATCTCTACCACCATTACCACTAGTAGTATCTATACCTCTAATATCTCTACCACCATTACCACTAGTAGTGTTTATACCTCTAATATCTATTCTACCATTACTACTACAACCATTACCACTAGTAGTATGTATACCTCTAATATCTCTACCATTACCACTAGTAGTATTACTACCTCTAATATCTCTACCACCATTACCACTAGTAGTATTTATACCTCTAATATCTATACTACCATTACCACTAGTAGTATTTATACCTCTAATATCTATACTACCATTACCACTAGTTGTATTTATACCTCTAATATCTATACTACCATTACCTCTACTACCATTACCACTTCTACCATTTCCACTAGTAGTATGTATTCCTCTAATAGCTTTACCACCATTACCACTAGTAGTATGTATTAATACCTCTAATATCTCTACCACCATTACCACTAGTAGTATTTATACCTCTAATATCTCTACTAGTATCATTTATACCTCTAATATCTCTACTACCATTACCAGTAGTAGTATTTATACCTCTAATATCTCTAGCACCATTACCACTAATAGTATTTATACCTCTAATATCTCTACTACCACCATTACCACTAGTGTCATTTATACCTCAATATCTCTACCACCATTACCAGTAGTAGTATTTATACCTCTAATATCTCTAGCACCATTAACACTAATAGTATTTATACCTCTAATATATCTACTACCACCATTACCACTACTACCATTACCACTAGTAGTATTTATACCTCTAATATCTCTACCACCATTACCACTCATAGTATTTATACCTCTAATATCTCTACTACCATTAACACTAGTAGTATTTATACCTCTAATATCTCTACTAGCATTACCACTAGTATAATTTATACCTCTAATATCTCTACCACCATCGCCACTAGTAGTATTTATACCTCTAATATCTCTACTACCATTACCACTACTACCATTACCACTAGTAGTATTTATACCTCTAATATCTCTACTACCACCATTACCACTAGTAGTATGTATACCTCTAATATCTCTACTACCATTACCACTACTACCATTACCACTAGTAGTATTTATAACTCTAATATCTCTACCACCATTACCACTAGTAGTGTTTATACCTCTAATATCTCTACCACCATTACCACTAGTAGTATTTATACCTCTAATATCTCTACCACCATTACTACTAGTAGTATTTATACCTCTAATATCTCTACCACCATTACCACTAGTAGTATTTGTACCTCTAATATCTCTACTACCATTACCACTAGTATCATTACCACTAGTAGTATGTATACCTCTAATATCTCTACCACCATTACCACTAGTAGTATTTATACCTATAATATCTCTACCTCCATTACCACTAGTAGTATTTATACCTCTAATATCTATACCACCATTACTACTAGTAGTATGTATAGCTCTAATATCTCTACTACCAATACCAACACTACCATTACCACTAGTAGTATTTATACCTCTAATATCTCTACTACCACCATTACCACTAGCAGTATTTATACCTCTAATATCTCTACCACCATTACCACTAGCAGTATTTATACCTCTAATATCTCTACCATTACCACTAGTAGTATTTATACCTCTAATATCTCTACTACCACCATTACCACTAGCAGTATTTATACCTCTAATATCTCTACTACCATTACCACTAGTAGTATTTATACCTCTAATATCTCTAGTAGCATTAACACTAGTAGTATGTATACCTCTAATATCTCTACCATTACCACTAGTAGTATTTATACCTCTAATATCTCTACCACCATTACTACTAGTAGTATTTATACCTATAATATCTCTACCTCCATTACCACTAGTAGTATTTATATCTCTAATATCTCTACCACCATTACTACTAGTAGTATTTATACCTCTAATATCTCTACCACCATTACCACTAGTAGTATTTGTACCTCTAATATCTCTACTACCATTACCACTAGTATCATTACCACTAGTAGTATGTATACCTCTAATATCTCTACCACCATTACCACTAGTAGTATTTATACCTATAATATCTCTACCTCCATTACCACTAGTAGTATTTATACCTCTAATATCTATACCACCATTACTACTAGTAGTATGTATAGCTCTAATATCTCTACTACCAATACCAACACTACCATTACCACTAGTAGTATTTATACCTCTAATATCTCTACTACCACCATTACCACTAGCAGTATTTATACCTCTAATATCTCTACCACCATTACCACTAGCAGTATTTATACCTCTAATATCTCTACCATTACCACTAGTAGTATTTATACCTCTAATATCTCTACTACCACCATTACCACTAGCAGTATTTATACCTCTAATATCTCTACTACCATTACCACTAGTAGTATTTATACCTCTAATATCTCTAGTAGCATTAACACTAGTAGTATGTATACCTCTAATATCTCTACCATTACCACTAGTAGTATTTATACCTCTAATATCTCTACCACCATTACTACTAGTAGTATTTATACCTATAATATCTCTACCTCCATTACCACTAGTAGTATTTATATCTCTAATATCTCTACCAGCATTACTACTAGTAGTATGTATATCTCTAATATCTCTACTACCACCATTACCACTAGTAGTATGTATATCTCTAATATCTCTATTACAATTACCACCACTACCATTACCCCTAGTAGTATTTATACCTCTAATATCTCTACCACCATTACTACTAGTAGTATTTAACATTTAACATTTAAACATTTAAGTCATTTAGCAGACGCTCTTATCCAGAGCGACTTACAAATTATTTATACCTTTAATATCTCTACCATTACCACTAGTAGTATTTATACCTCTAATATCTCTACCACCATTACCACTAGTAGTATTTATACCTCTAATATCTCTACCATTACCACTAGTAGTATTTATACCTCTAATATCTCTACTACCACCATTACCACTAGTAGTATTTATACGTCTAATATTTCTACTAGCATTACCACTAGTAGTATTTATACCTCTAATATCTCTACTACCACCATTACCACTAGCAATATTTATACCTCTAATAATACTACTACCACCATTACTACTAGTAGTATGTATATCTCTAATATCTCTACTACCATTACCACTAGTATCATTACCACTAGTAGTATGTATACCTCTAATATCTCTACCACCATTACCACTAGTAGTATATATACCTCTAATATCTCTAACACCATTACCACTAGTAGTATTTATACCTCTAATAACTCTACCACCATTACTACTAGTAGTATGCATATCTCTAATATCTCTACTACCATTACCACTAGTAGTATTTATACCTCTAATATATCTACCACCATTACCACTAGCAGTATTTATACCTCTAATATCTCTACTAGCATTACCACTAGTAGTATTTATACCTCTAATATCTCTACTACCACCATTACCACTAGCAGTATTTATACCTCTAATATCTCTACCATTACCACTAGTAGTATTTATACCTCTAATATCTCCACTACCACCATTACCACTAGCAGTATTTATACCTCTAATATCTCTACCATTACCACTAGTAGTATGTATACCTCTAATATCTCGACTACCATTACCACTAGTAGTATTTATACCTCTAATATCTCTACTAGCATTACAACTAGTATAATTTATACCTCTAATATCTCTACCACCATTACCACTAGTAGTATTTATACCTCTAATATCTCTACTACCATTACCACTACTACCATTACCACTAGTAGTATTTATACCTCTAATATCTCTACTACCACCATTACCACTAGTAGTATGTATACCTCTAATATCTCTACTACCATTACCACTACTACCATTACCACTAGTAGTATTTATACCTCTAATATCTCTACCACCATTACCACTAGTAGTATTTATACCCCTAATATCTCTACCACCATTACTACTAGTAGTATGTATATCTCTAATATCTCTACTACCATTACCAACACTACCATTACCACTAGTAGTGTTTATACCTCTAATATCTCTACCACCATTACTACTAGTAGTATTTATACCTCTAATATCTCTACCACCATTACCACTAGTAGTATTTGTACCTCTAATATCTCTACCATTACCACTAGTAGTATTTATACCTCTAATATCTCTACTACCATCATTACCACTAGCAGTATTTATACCTCTAATAACTCTACCATTACCACTAGTAGTATTTATACCTCTAATATCTCCACTACCACCATTACCACTAGCAGTATTTATACCTCTAATATCTCTACCATTACCCCTAGTAGTATTTATACCTCTAATATCTCTACTACCACCATTACCACTAGTAGTATTTATACCTCTAATATCTCTACTAGCATTACCACTAGTAGTATTTATACCTCTAATATCTCTACTACCACCATTACCACTAGCAATATTTATACCTCTAATATCTCTACTACCACCATTACTACTAGTAGTATGTATATCTCTAATATCTCTACTACCATTACCACTAGTATCATTACCACTGGTAGTATGTATACCTCTAATATCTCTACCACCATTACCACTAGTAGTATTTATACCTCTAATATCTCTAGTAGCATTAACACTAGTAGTATTTATACCTCTAATATCTCTACCATTACCACTAGTAGTATGTATACCTCGAATATCTCGACTACCATTACCACTAGCAGTATTTATACCTCTAATATCTCTACTACCATTACCACTAGTAGTATTTATACCTCTAATATCTCTAGTAGCATTAACACTAGTAGTATTTATACCTCTAATATCTCTACCATTACCACTAGTAGTATGTATACCTCTAATATCTCGACTACCATTACCACTAGTAGTATATATACCTCTAATATCTCTACCACCATTACCACTAGCAGTATTTATACCTCTAATATCTCTTCTACCATTACCACTAGTAGTATGTCTACCTCTCATATCTCTACTACCATTACCACTTTTAGTATTTATACCTCTAATATCTCTACCACCATTACCACTAATAGTATTTATACCTTTAATATATCTGCTACCATTACCACTAGTAGTATGTATACCTCTAATATCTCTACTACCACCATTAACACTAGTAGTATGTATACCTCTAATATCTCTACCACCATTACCACTAGTAGTAGGTATACCTCTAATATCTCTACCACCATTACCACTAGTAGTATTTATACCTCTAATATCTCTACTACCATTACCACTACTACCATTACCACTAGTAGTATGTATACCTCTAATATCTCTACCACCATTACCACTAGTAGTATTTATACCTCTAATATATCTACCACCATTACCACTAGTAGTATGTATACCTCTAATATCTCTACTACCATTACCACTACTACCATTACCACTAGTAGTATGTATACCTCTAATATCTCTACCACCATTACCACTAGTAGTATGTATACCTCTAATATCTCTACTACCATTACCACTACTACCATTACCACTAGTAGTATTTATACCTCTAATATCTCTACCACCATTACCACTAGTAGTATGTATACCTCTAATATCTCTACTACCATTACCACTACTACCATTACCACTAGTAGTATGTATACCTCTAATATCTCTACCACCATTACTACTAGTAGTATTTATACCTATAATATCTCTACCTCCATTACCACTAGTAGTATTTATATCTCTAATATCTCTACCAGCATTACTACTAGTAGTATGTATATCTCTAATATCTCTACTACCACCATTACCACTAGTAGTATGTATATCTCTAATATCTCTACTACCATTACCACCACTACCATTACCCCTAGTAGTATTTATACCTCTAATATCTCTACCACCATTACTACTAGTAGTATTTATACATTTAATATCTCTACCATTACCACTAGTAGTATTTATACCTCTAATATCTCTACCACCATTACCACTAGTAGTATTTATACCTCTAATATCTCTACCATTACCACTAGTAGTATTTATACCTCTAATATCTCTACTACCACCATTACCACTAGTAGTATGTATACCTCTAATATCTCTACCACCATTACCACTAGTAGTAGGTATACCTCTAATATCTCTACCACCATTACCACTAGTAGTATTTATACCTCTAATATCTCTACCACCATTACCACTAGTAGTATGTATACCTCTAATATCTCTACTACCATTACCACTACTACCATTACCACTAGTAGTATGTATACCTCTAATATCTCTACCACCATTACCACTAGTAGTATGTATACCTCTAATATCTCTACTACCATTACCACTACTACCATTACCACTAGTAGTATTTATACCTCTAATATCTCTACCACCATTACCACTAGTAGTATGTATACCTCTAATATCTCTACTACCATTACCACTACTACCATTACCACTAGTAGTATGTATACCTCTAATATCTCTACCACCATTACTACTAGTAGTATTTATACCTATAATATCTCTACCTCCATTACCACTAGTAGTATTTATATCTCTAATATCTCTACCAGCATTACTACTAGTAGTATGTATATCTCTAATATCTCTACTACCACCATTACCACTAGTAGTATGTATATCTCTAATATCTCTACTACCATTACCACCACTACCATTACCCCTAGTAGTATTTATACCTCTAATATCTCTACCACCATTACTACTAGTAGTATTTATACCTTTAATATCTCTACCATTACCACTAGTAGTATTTATACCTCTAATATCTCTACCACCATTACCACTAGTAGTATTTATACCTCTAATATCTCTACCATTACCACTAGTAGTATTTATACCTCTAATATCTCTACTACCACCATTACCACTAGTAGTATTTATACGCCTAATATTTCTACTAGCATTACCACTAGTAGTATTTATACCTCTAATATCTCTACCATTACCCCTAGTAGTATTTATACCTCTAATATCTCTACTACCACCATTACCACTAGTAGTATTTATACCTCTAATATCTCTACTAGCATTACCACTAGTAGTATTTATACCTCTAATATCTCTACTACCACCATTACCACTAGCAATATTTATACCTCTAATATCTCTACTACCACCATTACTACTAGTAGTATGTATATCTCTAATATCTCTACTACCATTACCACTAGTATCATTACCACTAGTAGTATGTATACCTCTAATATCTCTACCACCATTACCACTAGTAGTATTTATACCTCTAATATCTCTAGTAGCATTAACACTAGTAGTATTTATACCTCTAATATCTCTACCATTACCACTAGTAGTATGTATACCTCGAATATCTCGACTACCATTACCACTAGCAGTATTTATACCTCTAATATCTCTACTACCATTACCACTAGTAGTATTTATACCTCTAATATCTCTAGTAGCATTAACACTAGTAGTATTTATACCTCTAATATCTCTACCATTACCACTAGTAGTATTTATACCTCTAATATCTCTACTACCACCATTACCTCTAGTAGTATTTATACCTCTAATATCTCTACTAGCATTACCACTAGTAGTATTTATACCTCTAATATCTCTACTACCACCATTACCACTAGCAATATTTATACCTCTAATATCTCTACTACCACCATTACTACTAGTAGTATGTATATCTCTAATATCTCTACTACCATTACCACTAGTATCATTACCACTAGTAGTATGTATACCTCTAATATCTCTACCACCATTACCACTAGTAGTATTTATACCTCTAATATCTCTAGTAGCATTAACACTAGTAGTATTTATACCTCTAATATCTCTACCATTACCACTAGTAGTATGTATACCTCAAATATCTCGACTACCATTACCACTAGCAGTATTTATACCTCTAATATCTCTACTACCATTACCACTAGTAGTATTTATACCTCTAATATCTCTAGTAGCATTAACACTAGTAGTATTTATACCTCTAATATCTCTACCATTACCACTAGTAGTATGTATACCTCTAATATCTCGACTACCATTACCACTAGTAGTATATATACCTCTAATATCTCTACCACCATTACCACTAGCAGTATTTATACCTCTAATATCTCTTCTACCATTACCACTAGTAGTATGTCTACCTCTCATATCTCTACTACCATTACCACTTTTAGTATTTATACCTCTAATATCTCTACCACCATTACCACTAATAGCATTTATACCTTTAATATATCTGCTACCATTACCACTAGTAGTATGTATACCTCTAATATCTCTACTACCACCATTAACACTAGTAGTATGTATACCTCTAATATCTCTACCACCATTACCACTAGTAGTAGGTATACCTCTAATATCTCTACCACCATTACCACTAGTAGTATTTATACCTCTAATAGCTCTACCACCATTACCACTAGTAGTATGTATACCTCTAATATCTCTACTACCATTACCACTACTACCATTACCACTAGTAGTAGGTATACCTCTAATATCTCTACCACCATTACCACTAGTAGTATTTATACCTCTAATATCTCTACTACCATTACCACTACTACCATTACCACTAGTAGTATGTATACCTCTAATATCTCTACCACCATTACCACTAGTAGTATTTATACCTCTAATATATCTACCACCATTACCACTAGTAGTATGTATACCTCTAATATCTCTACTACCATTACCACTACTACCATTACCACTAGTAGTATGTATACCTCTAATATCTCTACCACCATTACCACTAGTAGTATGTATACCTCTAATATCTCTACTACCATTACCACTACTACCATTACCACTAGTAGTATTTATACCTCTAATATCTCTACCACCATTACCACTAGTAGTATGTATACCTCTAATATCTCTACTACCATTACCACTACTACCATTACCACTAGTAGTATGTATACCTCTAATATCTCTACCACCATTACTACTAGTAGTATTTATACCTATAATATCTCTACCTCCATTACCACTAGTAGTATTTATATCTCTAATATCTCTACCAGCATTACTACTAGTAGTATGTATATCTCTAATATCTCTACTACCACCATTACCACTAGTAGTATGTATATCTCTAATATCTCTACTACCATTACCACCACTACCATTACCCCTAGTAGTATTTATACCTCTAATATCTCTACCACCATTACTACTAGTAGTATTTATACCTCTAATATCTCTACCATTACCACTAGTAGTATTTATACCTCTAATATCTCTACCACCATTACCACTAGTAGTATTTATACCTCTAATATCTCTACCATTACCACTAGTAGTATTTATACCTCTAATATCTCTACTACCACCATTACCACTAGTAGTATGTATACCTCTAATATCTCTACCACCATTACCACTAGTAGTAGGTATACCTCTAATATCTCTACCACCATTACCACTAGTAGTATTTATACCTCTAATATCTCTACTACCATTACCACTAGTAGTATTTATACCTCTAATATCTCTACCACCATTACCACTACTACCATTACCACTTGTAGTATGTATACCTCTAATATCTCTACCACCATTACCACTAGTAGTATGTATACCTCTAATATCTCTACTACCATTACCACTACTACCATTACCACTAGTAGTATTTATACCTCTAATATCTCTACCACCATTACCACTAGTAGTATGTATACCTCTAATATCTCTACTACCATTACCACTACTACCATTACCACTAGTAGTATGTATACCTCTAATATCTCTACCACCATTACTACTAGTAGTATTTATACCTATAATATCTCTACCTCCATTACCACTAGTAGTATTTATATCTCTAATATCTCTACCAGCATTACTACTAGTAGTATGTATATCTCTAATATCTCTACTACCACCATTACCACTAGTAGTATGTATATCTCTAATATCTCTACTACCATTACCACTACTACCATTACCCCTAGTAGTATTTATACCTCTAATATCTCTACCACCATTACTACTAGTAGTATTTATACCTTTAATATCTCTACCATTACCACTAGTAGTATTTATACCTCTAATATCTCTACCACCATTACCACTAGTAGTATTTATACCTCTAATATCTCTACCATTACCACTAGTAGTATTTATACCTCTAATATCTCTACTACCACCATTACCACTAGTAGTATTTATACGTCTAATATTTCTACTAGCATTACCACTAGTAGTATTTATACCTCTAATATCTCTACCATTACCCCTAGTAGTATTTATACCTCTAATATCTCTACTACCACCATTACCTCTAGTAGTATTTATACCTCTAATATCTCTACTAGCATTACCACTAGTAGTATTTATACCTCTAATATCTCTACTACCACCATTACCACTAGCAATATTTATACCTCTAATATCTCTACTACCACCATTACTACTAGTAGTATGTATATCTCTAATATCTCTACTACCATTACCACTAGTATCATTACCACTAGTAGTATGTATACCTCTAATATCTCTACCACCATTACCACTAGTAGTATTTATACCTCTAATATCTCTAGTAGCATTAACACTAGTAGTATTTATACCTCTAATATCTCTACCATTACCACTAGTAGTATGTATACCTCGAATATCTCGACTACCATTACCACTAGCAGTATTTATACCTCTAATATCTCTACTACCATTACCACTAGTAGTATTTATACCTCTAATATCTCTAGTAGCATTAACACTAGTAGTATTTATACCTCTAATATCTCTACCATTACCACTAGTAGTATTTATACCTCTAATATCTCTACTACCACCATTACCTCTAGTAGTATTTATACCTCTAATATCTCTACTAGCATTACCACTAGTAGTATTTATACCTCTAATATCTCTACTACCATTACCACTAGCAATATTTATACCTCTAATATCTCTACTACCACCATTACTACTAGTAGTATGTATATCTCTAATATCTCTACTACCATTACCACTAGTATCATTACCACTAGTAGTATGTATACCTCTAATATCTCTACCACCATTACCACTAGTAGTATTTATACCTCTAATATCTCTAGTAGCATTAACACTAGTAGTATTTATACTCTAATATCTCTACCATTACCACTAGTAGTATGTATACCTCGAATATCTCTACTACCATTACCACTAGCAGTATTTATACCTCTAATATCTCTACTACCATTACCACTAGTAGTATTTATACCTCTAATATCTCTAGTAGCATTAACACTAGTAGTATTTATACCTCTAATATCTCTACCATTACCACTAGTAGTATGTATACCTCTAATATCTCGACTACCATTACCACTAGTAGTATATATACCTCTAATATCTCTACCACCATTACCACTAGCAGTATTTATACCTCTAATATCTCTTCTACCATTACCACTAGTAGTATGTCTATCTCATATCTCTACTACCATTACCACTTTTAGTATTTATACCTCTAATATCTCTACCACCATTACCACTAGTAGTATTTATACCTTTAATATATCTGCTACCATTACCACTAGTAGTATGTATACCTCTAATATCTCTACTACCACCATTAACACTAGTAGTATGTATACCTCTAATATCTCTACCACCATTACCACTAGTAGTAGGTATACCTCTAATATCTCTACCACCATTACCACTAGTAGTATTTATACCTCTAATAGCTCTACCACCATTACCACTAGTAGTATGTATACCTCTAATATCTCTACTACCATTACCACTACTACCATTACCACTAGTAGTATGTATACCTCTAATATCTCTACCACCATTACCACTTGTAGTATTTATACCTCTAATATCTCTACCACCATTACCACTAGTAGTATGTATACCTCTAATATCTCTACTACCATTACCACTACTACCATTACCACTAGTAGTATGTATACCTCTAATATCTCTACCACCATTACCACTAGTAGTATTTATACCTCTAATATCTCTACCACCATTACCACTAGTAGTATGTATACATCTAATATCTCTACTACCATTACCACTACTACCATTACCACTAGTAGTATGTATACCTCTAATATCTCTACCACCATTACCACTAGTAGTATGTATACCTCTAATATCTCTACTACCATTACCACTACTACCATTACCACTAGTAGTATTTATACCTCTAATATCTCTACCACCATTACCACTAGTAGTATGTATACCTCTAATATCCTACTACTTCATTACCACTACTACCATTACCACTAGTAGTATGTATACCTCTAATATCTCTACCACCATTACTACTAGTAGTATTTATACCTATAATATCTCTACCTCCATTACCACTAGTAGTATTTATATCTCTAATATCTCTACCAGCATTACTACTAGTAGTATTTATACCTCTAATATCTCTACTACCACCATTACCACTAGTAGTATGTATATCTCTAATATCTCTACTACCATTACCACCACTACCATTACCCCTAGTAGTATTTATACCTCTAATATCTCTACCACCATTACTACTAGTAGTATTTATACCTCTAATATCTCTACCATTACCACTAGTAGTATTTATACCTCTAATATCTCTACCACCATTACCACTAGTAGTATTTATACCTCTAATATCTCTACCATTACCACTAGTAGTATTTATACCTCTAATATCTCTACCATTACCACTAGTAGTATTTATACCTCTAATATCTCTACTACCACCATTACCACTAGTAGTATTTATACGTCTAATATTTCTACTAGCATTACCACTAGTAGTATTTATACCTCTAATATCTCTACCATTACCCCTAGTAGTATTTATACCTCTAATATCTCTACTACCACCATTACCACTAGTAGTATTTATACCTCTAATATCTCTACTAGCATTACCACTAGTAGTATTTATACCTCTAATATCTCTACTACCACCATTACCACTAGCAATATTTATACCTCTAATATTTCTACTACCACCATTACTACTAGTAGTATGTATATCTCTAATATCTCTACTACCATTACCACTAGTATCATTACCACTAGTAGTATGTATACCTCTAATATCTCTACCACCATTACCACTAGTAGTATTTATACCTCTAATATCTCTAGTAGCATTAACACTAGTAGTATTTATACCTCTAATATCTCTACCATTACCACTAGTAGTATGTATACCGAATATCTCGACTACCATTACCACTAGTAGTATATATACCTCTAATATCTCTACCACCATTACCACTAGCAGTATTTATACCTCTAAAATCTCTTCTACCTTTACCACTAGTAGTATGTCTACCTCTCATATCTCTACTACCATTACCACTTTTAGTATTTATACCTCTAATATCTCTACCACCATTACCACTAGTAGTATGTATACCTTTAATATATCTGCTACCATTACCACTAGTAGTGTGTATACCTCTAATATCTCTACTACCACCATTAACACTAGTAGTATGTATACCTCTAATATCTCTACCACCATTACCACTAGTAGTAGGTATACCTCTAATATCTCTACCACCATTACCACTAGTAGTATTTATACCTCTAATAGCTCTACCACCATTACCACTTGTAGTATTTATACCTCTAATATCTCTACCACCATTACCACTAGTAGTATGTATACCTCTAATATCTCTACTACCATTACCACTACTACCATTACCACTAGTAGTATGTATACCTCTAATATCTCTACCACCATTACCACTAGTAGTATTTATACCTCTAATATCTCTACCACCATTACCACTAGTAGTATGTATACCTCTAATATCTCCACTACCATTACCACTACTACCATTACCACTAGTAGTATGTATACCTCTAATATCTCTACCACCATTACCACTAGTAGTATGTATACCTCTAATATCTCTACTACCATTACCACTACTACCATTACCACTAGTAGTATGTATACTTCTAATATCTCTACCACCATTACCACTAGTAGTATGTATACCTCTAATATCTCTACTACCATTACCACTACTACCATTACCACTAGTAGTATGTATACCTCTAATATCTCTACCACCATTACCACTAGTAGTATGTATACTTCTAATATCTCTACTACCACCATTACCACTAGTAGTATTTATACCTCTAATATCTCTACCACCATTACCACTTGTAGTAGGTATACCTCTAATATCTCTACCACCATTACCACTAGTAGTATGTATACCTCTAATATCTCTACTACCATTACCACTAATAGTATTTATACCTCTAATATCTCTACCACCATTACCACTACTACCATTACCACTTGTAGTATGTATACCTCTAATATCTCTACCACCATTACCACTAGCAGTATTTATACCTCTAAAATCTCTTCTACCTTTACCACTAGTAGTATGTCTACCTCTCATATCTCTACTACCATTACCACTTTTAGTATTTATACCTCTAATATCTCTACCACCATTACCACTAGTAGTATTTATACCTTTAATATATCTGCTACCATTACCACTAGTAGTGTGTATACCTCTAATATCTCTACTACCACCATTAACACTAGTAGTATGTATACCTCTAATATCTCTACCACCATTACCACTAGTAGTAGGTATACCTCTAATATCTCTACCACCATTACCACTAGTAGTATTTATACCTCTAATAGCTCTACCACCATTACCACTAGTAGTATGTATACCTCTAATATCTCTACTACCATTACCACTACTACCATTACCACTAGTAGTATGTATACCTCTAATATCTCTACCACCATTACCACTTGTAGTATTTATACCTCTAATATCTCTACCACCATTACCACTAGTAGTATGTATACCTCTAATATCTCTACTACCATTACCACTACTACCATTACCACTAGTAGTATGTATACCACTAATATCTCTACCACCATTACCACTAGTAGTATTTATACCTCTAATATCTCTACCACCATTACCACTAGTGTCGTATGCATACCTCTAATATCTCTACTACCATTGCCACTGCTACCATTACCATAGTAGTTGTATACCTCTAATATCTCTACCACCATTACCACTAGTAGTATGTATACCTCTAATATCTCTACTACCATTACCACTTACCATTACCACTAGTAGTATGTATACCTCTAATATCTCTACCATTACCACTAGTAGTATTTATACCTCTAATATCTCTACTACCATTACCACTACTACCTCTTACCACTAGTAGTATGTATACCTCTAATATCTCTACCACCATTACCACTAGTAGTATGTTACCTCTGGTAATATCTCTACTACCACCATTAACTAGTAGTGTTTATACCTCTAATATCTCTACCACCATTACCACTGGTGGTAGGTATACCTCTAATATCTCTACCACCATTACCACTAGTAGTATGTTATACCTCTAATATCTCTACTACCATTACCACTAGTAGTATTTATGCCTCTAATATCTCTACTACCATTACCACTACTACCATTACCACTTGTAGTATGTATACCTCTAATATCTCTGCCACCATTGCCACTAGTAGTATTTATACTCTAATATCTCTGCTGGCATTGCCACTGGTGGTGTATACCTCTAATATCTCTACTGCCACCATTACCACTAGTGTATGTATAATCTAATATCTCTACTGCCATTACCACTAGTAGTGTTTATACCTCTAATATCTCTGCCACCATTACCACTAGTAGTATGTATACTGGTCGAATATCTCTACTACCGTTACCACTACTACCATTACCACTAGTAGTATGTATACCTCTAATATCTCTACCACCATTACTACTAGTAGTATTTATACCTATAATATCTCTACCTCCATTACCACTAGTAGTATTTATATCTCTAATATCTCTACCAGCATTACTACTGGTAGTGTTTATACCTCTAATATCTCTACTACCACCATTGCCACTGGTAGTATGTATATCTCTAATCTCTGCTACTACCATTACCACCACTACCATTACCCCTAGTAGTATTTATACCTCTAATATCTCTACCACCATTATTACTAGTAGTATTTATACCTTTAATATCTCTACCATTACCACTGGTAGTGTTTATACCTCTAATATCTCTGCCACCATTACCACTGGTAGTATTTATACCTCTAATATCTCTACCATTACCACTAGTAGTATTTATACCTCTAATATCTCTACTGCCACCATTACCACTAGTAGTATTTATACGTCTAATATTTCTACTAGCATTACCACTAGTAGTATTTATACCTCTAATATCTCTACCATTACCCCTAGTGGTATTTATACCTCTAATATCTCTACCACCATTACCACTGGTAGTATTTATACCTCTAATATCTCTACTAGCATTACCACTAGTAGTATTTATACCTCTAATATCTCTACTGCCACCATTACCACTAGCAATATTTATACCTCTAATATCTCTACTACCACCACTACTACTAGTATGTATGTATATCTCTAATATCTCTACTACCATTACCACTAGTATCATTACCACTAGTAGTATGTATACCTCTAATATCTCTACCACCATTACCACTAGTAGTATTTATGCCTCTAATATCTCTAGTAGCATTAACACTGGTAGTCGTTTATACCTCTAATATTCTCTGCCATTACCACTAGTGGTATGTAAACCTCGAGATATCTCGACTTACCATTACCACTAGCAGTATTTATACCTCTAATATATCTACTACCATTACCACTAGTGGTATTTATACCTCTAATATCTCTAGTAGCATTAACACTAGTGGTGTTTATTCCTCTAATATCTCTACCATTACCACTAGTAATGTCTATTATCTAATATCTCGATCTACCATTACCACTAGTAGTATATATACCTCTAATATCTACCACCATTACCACTAGCAGTATTTATACCTCTAAAATCTGCTTCTACCTTTACCACTAGTGGTATGTCTACCTTCTCATATCTCTACTACCATTACCACTTTTGCCGCTGGTGGTATACCTCTAATATCTCTACCACCATTACCACTAGTGGTATTTATACCTTTAATATATCTGCCGCCATTACCACTGGTGGTGTGTATACCTCTAATATCTCTACTACCACCATTAACACTAGTGGTATGTATACCTCTAATATCTCTACCACCATTGCCGCTGGTGGTAGTTTATACCTCTAATATCTCTACCACCATTACCACTAGTAGCCATTTATACCTCTAATAGCCTCTGCTGCCATTGCCACTTGGTATTTATACCTCTAATATCTCTACCACCATTACCACTGCCGCCGTTGCCACTGGTGGGAATTTATGCTTCTAATACTCTGCCACCACTACCATTACCACTAGTAGTATGTATACCTCTATTCTGTCTCTCTACCACCATTGCCACTGGTGGTGTTTATACCTCTAATATCTGCTACCACCATTGCCACTAGTAGTATGTCTGCTATCTACCTTGCACTAATTGGTCGTACCATAATGTACCACTGCCATTGCCACTAGTGGTGTTTATGCCTCTAATATCTCTACCACCGTTACCACTAGTGGTATGCCATCTAATATCTCTACTACCTTACCACTACTACCATTGCCACTAGTAGTATGTATACCTCTAATATCTCTACCACCATTACCACTAGTAGTGTTGTCTCATACCTCTGTATCTGCTATAGGTTTATGCCATACTACCATTGCCACTAGTTATCGCTGTATACCTTTATCTCTACTGCCATTGCCACTAGTAGTTTATGCCTCTAATATCTCTACCCACCATTGCCACTAGTAGTGTTTATACCTCTAATATCTCTGCCACCATTGCCACTGGTAGTAGGTTTGTACCTCTAATATCTCTACCACCATTACCACTAGTAGTGTGTATGCCTCTAATATCTCTACTACCATTACCACTAGTATTTATACCTCTAATATCTCTACCACCATTACCACTACTACCATTACCACTTGTAGTATGTATACCTCTAATATCTCTACCACCATTACCACTAGCAGTTTATACCTCTAAAATCTCTTCTACCTTTACCACTAGTAGTATGTCTACCTCTCATATCTCTACTACCATTACCACTTTAGTATTTATACCTCTAATATCTCTACCACCATTACCACTTCAGTGGTGTTATACCTTTAATATATCTCTTCTGCATTACCACTAGTGGTGTGTATACCTCTAATATCTCTACTACCACCATTAACACTAGTAGTATGTATGCCTCTAATATCTTACCACCATTACCACTAGTAGTAGGTTTATACCTCTAATATCTCTACCACCATTACCACTAGTAGTATTTATACCTCTAATAGCTCTACCACCATTACCACTAGTAGTATGTATACCTCTAATATCTCTACTACCATTACCACTACTACCATTACCACTAGTAGTATGCCTCTAATATCTCTACCACCATTACCACTTGTAGTATTTATACCTCTAATATCTCTACTACCATTACCACTAGTGGTATGTATACCTCCTAATATCTCTACTACCATTACCACTACTACCATTACCACTAGTAGTATGTATACCTCTAATATCTCTACCACCATTACCTCACTAGTAGTATTTATACCTCTAATATCTCAATACCATTACCACTAGTAGTATGTATAATTACCTCTAATATCTCTACTACCATTACCACTACTACCATTACCACTAGTAGTATGTATACCTCTAATATCTCTACCACCATTACCACTAGTAGTATGTATACCTCCCTAATCATCTCTACTACCATTACCACTACTACCACCTGACTAGTAGTATGTATACCTCTAATATCTCTACCACCATTACCACTAGTAGTATGTATACCTCCTAATATCTCTACTACCATTACCACTACTACCATTACCACTAGTAGTATGTATAAATTTCTAATATCTCATAATACCATTACCACTAGTAGTATGTATACCCTAATATCTCTACTACCACCATTACCACTAGTAGTATTTATACCTCTAATATCTCTACCATTACCACTTGTAGTAGGTATACCTCTAATATCTCTACCACCATTACCACTAGTAGTATGTATACCTCTAATATCTCTACTACCATTACCACTAGTAGTATTTATACCTCTAATATCTCTACCACCATTACCACTACTACCATTACCACTTGTAGTATGTATACCTCTAATATCTCTACCACCATTACCACTAGTAGTATTTATACCTCTAATATCTCTGCTACCATTACCACTAGTAGTATGTATACCTCTAATATCTCTACTACCACCATTACCACTAGTAGTATGTATACCTCTAATATCTCTACTACCATTACCACTAGTAGTATTTATACCTCTAATATCTCTGCTACCATTACCACTAGTAGTATGTATACCTCTAATATCTCTACTACCACCATTACCACTAGTAGTATGTATACCTCTAATATCTCTACTACCATTACCACTAGTAGTATTTATACCTCTAATATCTCTACTACCATTACCACTAGTAGTATGTATAAATTTAATACCCTACTACCATTACCACTACTACCATTACCACTAGTAGTATTTATACCTCTAATATCTCTACCACCATTA
>NC_088396.1:54569134-54609134 GCF_034236695.1 Oncorhynchus nerka
AAGTTGTTCATAATAAATGCAAAATAATAATGTAAGTTCAATTTAACTGTTTCACACAAGCATAATAATGTATAAAACATGTTAAAATAAATATGTAATATGCAACAATGTATGTGTGTTGTAATAATGGTAATCAGCAAATTGAGTCACTTCACTGTAACAATACACACCACACACTTTTCAAAGATGTTAGTAACATTAAATCTTCCCATATATCTCACCAAAGTTGATGTATTGTGCTATGTGGTAAATAAACATACTTTCAAATCAGTATCATCAAACACCAAAACTGTGTCAAATTCATCACATGGTAAGCAATAAAAAAATAATACAGAATAACGTGTATGTGTATTCAAGCGTTAGTTACAAGAACATATGTCTGGTACTTTGTCCAAAACAACACACTCTCCCACAGGTGGAAACATTGTAACACTAGTAGTATTTATACCTCTAATATCTCTACTACATTACCACTAGTAGTATGTATACCTCTAATATCTCTAATTGTAATTAATACCCAATTAGCAGCATAGTACTCTAATATCTCTACCACCATTACCACTAGCATATTTATAATTTAATATCCTTCTACCATTACCACTAGTAGTATGTCCACCCTCCCCATCTCTACCACCATTACCACTTTTAGCATTTACATAAACCTTCCAATATCTCACCACCATTACCAATAATAGCATTTCATACCTCCTAATATATCTGCCACCAATACCACTAGTAGTAATGTATACCCCCAATATCCTACCACCACCATTAACACCATAGCATGTACATCCCTAATATCTCTACCAACACACCTACTAGTAGAAGGCATACCCCCATATCCCCACCATACTACCACCAGTGAGCATTTATACCCCCAATATCCTACTCACCAATACCACTACTACCATTACCACTTAGTAGTATGTATACCTCTAATATCCCCACCACCATTAATACAACAACAACACCTTCCTCCCACTCAGTAGCATTTTTATACCTCTAATATATCTACCACCATTACCACCAGTAGTATGTATACCCCCAATATCCTACTACCATTACCACCACCACCATTACTCACCTAGTAGCATGTATACCTCTCCAATATCCCCCACCATTTACCACTAGTAGCATGTATACCCCTAATATCCTACCACCATTACCACTACTACCACACCACTAGTAGCATTTTTATACCCAATATCCCCACCCTGACCAATCACCACCACCTCAGTAGCATGCATACCTCCCAACATCCCACCACAATTACCACTCACTACCACTACCACTACCAGTAGCATGACAAAATCAATATCCATCTCACCAACTAATACTACTAGCAGTATTTACACCCATAATATCCCCAATCTACTACCACCAGTAGCATTTAGATCCCAACATCTCACCAGCATCATCACCAGTAGTATGTATATCTCTAATATCTCTACTACCACCATTAATACCACTAGTAGTATGTATATCCTAATATCCCACTACCATTACCACCACTACCATTACCCCTAGTATATTTTATACTCTAATATCCATTACCACCATTACTACTAGTAGTATTTATACATTTAATATCCTACCATCACCACCAGTAGTATTTATACCTCTAATATCTCTACCACCATTACCACTAGTAGTATTTATACCCTAATATCTCTACCATTACCACTAGTAGTATTTATACCCCCTAATATCTCTACTACCACCATTACCACTAGTAGTATGTATACCTAATATTCCTAGCACCATTACCACTAGTAGTATTTATACCTCAATATCCTCACCACCATTACCTTAGCAGTATTTATACCTCTAATATCTCTACCACCATTACCACTAGTAGTATGTATACCTCTAATATCCTACTACCATTACACACTCACCACCACTACCATAGTAGTATTATACCCCCCTAATATCCACTACCACCATTACCACTAGTAGCATGTATATTAATATCCTACTACCATTTACCACTACTACCAATACCACCAGTAGTATTTTATACCTAATATCTCTACCAATAATACCACTATAGTATGTATACCTCTAATATACTACCATTACCACTACTACCATTACCACTAGTAGTATGTATACCTAATATCTCTACCACCATTACCACTAGTAGCATTTATACCTACAATATCTCTATAGCATTTAACACTAGTAGTATTTATATCTCTAATATCTCATTTTCATTACCACTAGTAGTATGTATATCCTTAATATCTCGACTACCATTACCACTAGTAGTATTTATAATATCCTCTTAATTATCTCTACCACCATTACCACTAGTAGTATTTATACCTCTAATATCTCTACCACCATTACTACTAGTAGTATTTATACCTTTAATATCTCTACCATTACCACTAGTATTTATACCTCTAATATCTCGACCACCATTACCACTTAGTAGCATTTATACCTAATATCTCTACCACCATTACCACTAGTAGTATTTATACCTTTAATATCCTACTACCACCATTACCACTAGTAGTATGTATATCATCTAATATTTCACTAGCTACCACTAGTAGTATTTATACCTCTAATATCTCTTACCCCTAGTAGTATTTATACCTCTAATATACTACCACCATTACCACTAGTAGTATTTATATTCTAATATCCTACCAATTAATAGTTAATTATAGATTATAATATCTCTAATACTCACCAATTAATACCACTCAGCAGTATTTATACCTCTAATATCCTCTACCACCATTACCACTAGTAGTATTTATACCAATATACTACCATTACCACTAGTATCATTACCACTAGTAGTATGTATACCTCTAATATCTCTACCAATTAATTACCACTCAGTAGTATTTATACCTCTAATATCCTAGCATTAACCTTAGTAGTATTTATACCTAATACTTACCATTACCACTAGTAGTATGTATACCCCGAATATCTGACTACCATTACCACTAGCAGTATTTATACCTCTAATATCTCTACTACCATTACCACTAGTAGCATTTATACCTCTAATATCTCTAGTAGCATTAACACTAGTAGTATTTATACCTCTAATATCTCCATTACCACTAGTAGTATTTATACCCCTAATATTACTACCACCATTACCTCTAGTAGCATTTATACCTCTAATATCACTAGCATTACCACTAGTAGCATTTATACCTAATATCTCTACTACCACCATTACCACTAGCAATATTTATACCCCTCTAATATCCTACTACCACCATTACTACTAGTAGTATGTATATCTCAATATCCTACCACCATTACCACTAGTATCATTACCACTAGTAGTATGTATACCCTAATATCCTACCACCATTACCACTCAGTAGTATTTATACCTAATATCTCTAGTAGCATTAACACCAGTAGTATTTATACCCTAATATTCCCACCATTACCACAGTAGCATGTATACCCCAAATAGTACCAATACCACCAGCAGTATTTATACCCTCTAATATCTCCCTACCATTACCACTAGTAGTATTTACACTTTAATATCCTAGTAGCATTAACACCAGTACTCTAATACCATTACCACTAGTAGTATGTATACCTCCAATATCTCGACTACCATTACCACTAGTAGTATATATATACCTCTAATATCTCTACCACCATTACCACTAGCAGTATTTATACCTCTAATATCTCTTCTACCATTACCACTAGTAGTATGTCTACACTCTCATATCCTACTACCATTACCATTTTTAGCATTTATACCTCTAATATCCTACCACCATTACCACTAATAGCATTTATACCTTTAATATATTCTACCATTACCACTAGTAGTATGTATACCTCTAATATCTCTACCACCACCATTAACACTAGTAGTATGTATACTCTAATATCCTACCACCATTACCACTAGTAGTAGGTATACCTCTAATATCTCTCCACCATTACCACACCCATTAGCTCCACCACCATTACCACTCAGTAGTTTATACCTCTAATATCCTACTACCACCATCACTACCATTTACCACTCAGTAGTAGGTATACCTCTAATATCTCTACCACCATTACCACTAGTAGTATTTATACCCCTAATATACTACCATTACCACTACTACCATTACCACTAGTAGTATGTATACCTCTAATATCTACTACCACCATTACCACTAGTAGTATTTATACCTCTTAATATATCTACCACCATTACCACTCAGTAGTATGTATACCTCTAATATCTCTACTACCACCATACTACCATTACCACTAGTATATTATACCTCTAATATCTCTACCACCATTACCACTAGTAGTATGTATATCTCTAATATCTCTACTACCATTACCACCACTACCATTACCACTAGTAGTATTTATACAATCTAATATCTCTACCACCATTACCACTAGTAGTATTTATACCTCTAATATCTCTAGTAGCACTTAACACTAGTAGTATGTATACCTCTAATATCTCTACCACCATTACTACTAGTAGTATTTATACCTATAATATCTCGACTACCATTACCACTAGTAGTATTTATATCTCTAATATCTCTACCAGCATTACACTAGTAGTATGTATATCTCTAAAATCTCTACTACCACCATTACCACTAGTAGTATGTATATCTCTAATATCTCTACTACCATTACCACCACTACCATTGATCCTAGTAGTATTTATACCCTAATATCTCTACCACCATTACTACTAGTAGTATTTATACATTTAATATCTCTACCATTACCACTAGTAGTATTTATACCTCCTAATATCTACCACCATTTACCATATAGTATTTATACCTCTAATACCTACCATTACCACTAGTAGTATTGTATACCTCTAATATCCTACTACCACCATTACCACTAGTAGTATGTATACCTCTAATATCTCTACCACCATTACCACTAGTAGTATTTATAATCCTAATATCTCTACCAACCATTACCACTTAGTAGTATTTATACCTCTAATATCTCTACCACCATTACCACTAGTAGTATGTATACCTCTAATATCTCTACTACCATTACCACTACTACCATTACCACTAGTAGTATGTATACCTCCAATATCCTACCACCATTACCACTCAGTAGTATGTATACCTAATATACTACCATTACCACTACTACCATTACCACTCAGTAGTATTTATACCTCTAATATCTCTACCACCATTACCACTAGTAGTATGTATACCTCTAATATCTCCACTACCATTACCACTACTACCATTACCACTAGTAGTATGTATACCTCTAATATCTCTACCACCATTACTACTAGTAGTATTTATACCTATAATATCTACTCCATTACCACTCAGTAGTATTTATATCCTAATATCCCTACCAGCATTACTACTAGTAGTATGTATATCTCTAATATCCCACTACCACCATTACCACTAGTAGTATGTATATCTCTTAATATCCTACTACCATTACCACTACTACCATTACCCCTAGTAGTATTTATACCCTCTAATATCTCTACCACCATTACTACTAGTAGCATTTATACCTTTAATATCTCTTAATTTATACCCTAATATCTCTACCACCATTACCACTAGTAGTATTTATACCTCTAATATCCTACCATTACCACTAGTAGTATTTATACCTCTAATATCTCTACCAACCACCATTACCACTAGTAGTATTTATACTAATATTTCTACAGCATTACCACTAGTAGTATTTTATACCCTTAATATACCACCCCTAGTAGTATTTATACTCTCTAATATCCTACTACCACCATTACCTCTAGTAGCATTTATACCCAATACTACTAGCATTACCACTCAGTAGCATTTATACCTCTAATATCTCTACCACCACCATTACCACTAGCAATATTTATACCTCTAATATCCTTCCACCACCATTACTACTAGTAGTATGTATATCCTAATATCCTCTATACCATTACCACTAGTATCATTACCACTAGTAGTATGTATACCTCTAATATCTCTACCACCATTACCACTAGTAGTATTTATACCTCTAATATCCTAGTAGCACTAACACTCATATATTTATACCTCTAATATTCTACCATTACCACTAGTAGTATGTATACCTAATATACTACCATTACCACTAATATTTATCTCTAATATCCTACCACCATTAACTCAGTACATTTATACCTCTTAATATCCTAGTAGCATTAACACTAGTAGTATTTATACCCTCTAATATCCTACCATTACCACTAGTAGTATTTATACCTCTAATATCTCTACTACCACCATTACCTCTAGTAGCATTTATACCTCTAATATCCTCTACCACCATTACCACTAGTAGTGTTTTATACCTCCAATATCCCACTACCACCAATACTACCACCAGCAACATTTAATCTTCCAATATCCCACCACCACCATTACACTAGTAGTATGTATATCCCTAATATTTCCACTACCATTACCACATTACCACTAGTAGCATTTTATACCTCTAATATCTCTACCACCATTACCACTCAGTAGTATTTATATTCCCTAATATCTCTAGCATTACCATTTCCATACCTCAATATCCTACCATTACCACTAGTAGTATGTATACCCGAATATCTCGACCACCATTACCACTAGCAGTATTTATACCTAATATCTCTACTACCATTACCACTAGTAGTATTTATATTAATATCCTAGTAGCATTAACACTAGTAATTTTATACCTCTAATATCTCTACCATTACCACTAGTAGTATGTATACCCCAATATTACCACTAGTAGTATATATACCTCTAATATCTCTACCAATTATTACCACTAGCAGCATTTATACCTCTAATATCTCTTCTACCATTACCACTAGTAGTATGTCTACCTCCTCATATCTCTACCACCATTACCACTTTTAGTATTTATACCTCTAATATCTCTACCACCATTACCACTAATAGCATTTATAATTCCTTTAATATATCTGCTACCATTACCACTAGTAGTATGTATACCTCTAATATCTCTACTACCACCATTAACACTAGTAGTATGTATATTTCTAATATCTCTACCACCATTACCACTAGTAGTAGGTATACCTCTAATATCTCTACCACCATTACCACTAGTAGTATTTATACCTCTAATATCTCTATTACCATTACCACTAGTAGTATGTATACCTCTAATATCTACTACCATTACCACTACTACCATTACCACTAGTAGTATGTATACCTCTAATATCTCTACCACCATTACCACTTGTAGTATGTATACCTCTAATATTCACAACCATTACCACTAGTAGTATGTATACCCTAATATCTACTACCACCATACTACCATTACCACTAGTAGTAGTATGTATACCTTTAATATCTCTACCACCATTACCACTAGTAGTATTATACATCTAATATCTCTACTACCATTACCATTACCACTAGTAGTATGTATACCCTAATATCTACCACCATTACCACTAGTAGTATGTATACCCTAATATCTCTACTACCACTACCATTACCACTAGTAGTATTTATACCCTAATATCTCTACCACCATTACCACTAGTAGTATGTATACCTCTAATATCTCTACTACCATTACCACTACTACCATTACCACTAGTAGTATGTATACCTCTAATATCTCTACCACCATTACTACTAGTAGTATTTATACCATAATATCTCTACCTCCATTACCACTAGTAGTATTTATATCTCTAATATCTCTACCAGCATTACTACTAGTAGCATTTATACCTCTAATATCTCTACTACCACCATTACCACTAGTAGTATGTATATCTCTAATATCTCTACTACCATTACCACCACTACCATTACCCCTAGTAGTATTTATACCTCTAATATCTCTACCACCATTACTACTAGTAGTATTTATACCTTTAATATCTCTACCATTACCACTAGTAGTATTTATACCTCTAATATCTCTACCACCATTACCACTAGTAGTATTTATACCTCTAATATCTCTAGTAGTATTTACCTAATATTACCACTAGTAGTATTTATACCTCTAATATCTCTACTACCACCATTACCACTAGTAGTATTTATACGTCTAATATTTCTACTAGCATTACCACTAGTAGTATTTATACCTCTAATATCTCTACCATTACCCCTAGTAGTATTTATACCTCTAATATCTCTACTACCACCATTACCACTAGTAGTATTTATACCTCTAATATCTCTACTAGCATTACCACTAGTAGTATTTATACCTCTAATATCTCTACTACCACCATTACCACTAGCAATATTTATACTCTAATATTTCTACTACCACCATTACTACTAGTAGTATGTATATCTCTAATATCTCTACTACCATTACCACTAGTATCATTACCACTAGTAGTATGTATACTCTAATATCTTACCAATTTACCACTAGTAGTATTTATTCTAATATCTCTAGTAGCATTAACACTAGTAGTATTTATACCTCTAATATTCACCATTACCACTAGTAGTATGTAAACCTCTAATATCCGACTACCATTACCACTAGTAGTATTTATACCTCTAATATCTCTACCACCATTACCACTAGTAGTATTTATACCTAAAATCTCTTCATTACACTAGTAGTATGTCTACCTCCTCTATCCTTATACTCATTACCACTTTTAGTATTTATACTTTTAATATCTCTACCATTACCACTAGTAGTATGTATACCTTTAATATATCTGCTACCATTACCACTAGTAGTATGTATACCTCTAATATCTCTACTACCACCATTACCTAGTAGTATGTATATTAATATACCATTACCACTAGTAATATACCTCTAATACTACCACCATTACCACTAGTATTTATACCTCTAATAGCTCTACCACCATTACCACTTGTAATTTATCTCTAATATCTCTACCACCATTACCACTAGTAGTATGTATACCTCTAATATCTCTACTACCATTACCACTACTACCATTACCACAGTAGTATGTATACTCTAATATATCTACCACCATTACCACTAGTAGTATTTATACCTCTAATATCTCTACCACCATTACCACTAGTAGTATGTATACCTCTAATATCTCCACTACCATTACCACTACTACCATTACCACTAGTAGTATGTATACCTCTAATATCTCTACCACCATTACCATTAGTAGTATGTATTCCAATATCCTACTAATACCACTACTACCATTACCACTAGTAGTATGTATACTCTAATATCTCTACCACCATTACCACTAGTAGTATGTATACCCCTTAATATCTTACTACCATTACCACTACTACCATTACCACTAGTAGTATGTATACCCTCTTTAATATCCTACCACCATTACCACCAGTAGTATGTATATTTCTAATATCTCTACTACCACCATTACCACTAGTAGTATTTATACCTCTAATATCTCACCAATTACCACTTTGTAGTAGGCTAATATCCCACCACCATTACCACTAGTAGTATGTATACTTCTAATATCTCTACTACCATTACCACTAATAGTATTTATACCTCTAATATCTCCCACCATTACCACTACTACCATTACCACTTGTAGTATGTATACCTAATATCTCTACCACCATTACCACTAGCAGTATTTATACCTCTAAAATCTCTTCTACCTTACCACTAGTAGTATGTCTACCTCTCATATCTCTACTACCATTACCACTTTTAGTATTTATACTCTAATATCTCTACCACCATTACCACTAGTAGTATTTATACCTTTAATATATCTGCTACCATTACCACTAGTAGTGTGTATACCTCTAATATCTCTACTACCACCATTAACACTAGTAGTATGTATACCTCTAATATCTCTACCACCATTACCACTAGTAGTAGGTATACCTCTAATATCTCTACCACCATTACCACTAGTAGTATTTATACCTCTAATAGCTCTACCACCATTACCACTAGTAGTATGTATACCTCTAATATCTACTACCATTACCACTACTACCATTACCACTAGTAGTATGTATACCTCTAATATCCTACCACCATTACCAATAGTATTTATACCTCTAATATCTCTACCACCATTACCACTAGTAGTATGTATACCTCTAATATCTCTACTACCATTACCACTACACCATTACCACTAGTAGTATGTATACCTCTAATATCTCTACCACCATTACCACTTGTAGTATTTATACCTAATATCTCTACCATTACCACTAGTAGTATGTATACCTCTAATATCTCTACTACCATTACCACTACTACCATTACCACTAGTAGTATTTATATTTCTAATATCTCTACCACCATTACCACTAGTAGTATGTATACCTCTAATATCTCTACTACCATTACCACTACTACCATTACCACTAGTAGTATGTATACCTCTAATATCTCTACCACCATTACCACTAGTAGTATGTATACCTCTAATATCTCTACTACCATTACCACTACTACCATTACCACTAGTAGTATGTATACCTCTAATATCTCTACCACCATTACCACTAGTAGTATGTATACCTCTAATATCTCTACTACCACCATTACCACTAGTAGTATTTATACCTCTAATATCTCTACCACCATTACCACTTGTAGTAGGTATACCTCTAATATCTCTACCACCATTACCACTAGTAGTATGTATACCTCTAATATCTCTACTACCATTACCACTAGTAGTATTTATACCTCTAATATCTCTACCACCATTACCACTACTACCATTACCACTTGTAGTATGTATACCTTTAATATCTCTACCACCATTACCACTAGTAGTATTTATACCTCTAATATCCTCACACCATTACCACTAGTAGTATGTATACTTCTTAATATCTCTACTACCACCATTACCACTAGTAGTATGTATACCTCTAATATCTCTACTACCATACTACCACTAGTAGTATTTATACCCTAATATCTCTACCACCATTACCACTAGTAGTATGTATACCCTAATATCTCTACTACCATTTACCAATTACCACCATTACCACTAGTAGTATGTATACCTCTAATATCTCTACCACCATTACTACTAGTAGTATTTATACCATAATATCTCACTCCATTACCACTCAGTAGTATTTATATCCTCTAATATCTCTACCAGCATTACTACCAGTAGTATTTATACCTCTAATATTTACTACCACCATTACCACTAGTAGTATGTATATCTCTAATATCTCTACTACCATTACCACCACTACCATTCCTAGTAGTATTTATACCTCTAATATCTCTACCACCATTACTACTAGTAGTATTTATACCTTTAATATCTCTACCATTACCACTAGTAGTATTTATACCTCTAATATCTCTACCACCATTACCACTAGTAGTATTTATACCTCTAATATCTCTACCATTACCACTAGTAGTATTTATACCTCTAATATCTCTACTACCACCATTACCACTAGTAGTATTTATACGTCTAATATTTCTACTAGCATTACCACTAGTAGTATTTATACCTCTAATATCTCTACCATTACCCCTAGTAGTATTTATACCTCTAATATCTCTACTACCACCATTACCACTAGTAGTATTTATACCTCTAATATCTCTACTAGCATTACCACTAGTAGTATTTATACCTCTAATATCTCTACTACCACCATTACCACTAGCAATATTTATACCTCTAATATCTCTACTACCACCATTACTACTAGTAGTATGTATATCTCTAATATCTCTACTACCATTACCACTAGTATCATTACCACTAGTAGTATGTATACTCTAATATCTCTACCACCATTACCACTAGTAGTATTTATACTCTAATATCTCTAGTAGCATTAACACTAGTAGTATTTATACCTCTAATATTCTACCATTACCACTAGTAGTATGTAAACCTCGAATATCTCGACTACCATTACCACTAGCAGTATTTATACCTCTAATATATCTACTACCATTACCACTAGTAGTATTTATACCTCTAATATCTCTAGTAGCATTAACACTAGTAGTATTTATTCCTCTAATATCTCTACCATTACCACTAGTAGTATGTATACCTCTAATATCTCGACTACCATTACCACTAGTAGTATATATACCTCTAATATCTCTACCACCATTACCACTAGCAGTATTTATACCTCTAAAATCTCTTCTACCTTTACCACTAGTAGTATGTCTACCTCTCATATCTCTACTACCATTACCACTTTTAGTATTTATACCTCTAATATCTCTACCACCATTACCACTAGTAGTATTTATACCTTTAATATATCTGCTACCATTACCACTAGTAGTGTGTATATCTAATATCTTACTACCACCATTACACTAGTAGTATGTATACCCTCTAATATCTCTACCACCATTACCACTAGTAGTAGGTATACCTCTAATATCTCTACCACCATTACCACTAGTAGTATTTATACCTCTAATAGCTCTACCACCATTACCACTTGTAGTATTTATACCTCTAATATCTCTACCACCATTACCACTAGTAGTATGTATACCTCTAATATCTCTACTACCATTACCACTACTACCATTACCACTAGTAGTATGTATACCTCTAATATCTCTACCACCATTACCACTAGTAGTAGTAGTATGTATACCTCTAATATACTACCATTACCACCACCATTACCACTAGTAGTATGTATACTCTAATATCTCTACCACCATTACCACTAGTAGTATGTATACCTTAATATCTCTACTACCATTACCACTACTACCATTACCACTAGTAGTATGTATACCTCTAATATCTCTACCACCATTACCACTAGTAGTATGTATACCTCTAATATCTCTACTACCATTACCACTACTACCATTACCACTAGTAGTATGTATACCTCTAATATCTCTACCACCATTACCACTAGTAGTATGTATACCTCTAATATCTCTACTACCACCATTACCACTAGTAGTATTTATACCTCTAATATCTCTACCACCATTACCACTTGTAGTAGGTATGTAATATCTCTACCACCATTACCACTAGTAGTATGTATACTTAATATCTCTACTACCATTACCACTAGTAGTATTTATACCTCTAATATCTCTACCACCATTACCACTACTACCATTACCACTTGTAGTATGTATACCTCTAATATCTCTACCACCATTACCACTAGCAGTATTTATACCTCTAAAATCTCTTCTACCTTTACCACTAGTAGTATGTCTACCTCTCATATCTCTACTACCATTACCACTTTTAGTATTTATACCTCTATAATATCTCTACCACCATTACCACTAGTAGTATTTATACCTTTAATATATCTGCTACCATTACCACTAGTAGTGTGTATACCTCTAATATCTCTACTACCACCATTAACACTAGTAGTATGTATACCTCTAATATCTCTACCACCATTACCACTAGTAGTAGGTATACCTAATATCTCTACCACCATTACCACTAGTAGTATTTATACCTCTAATAGCTCTACCACCATTACCACTAGTAGTATGTATACCTCTAATATCTCTACTACCATTACCACCACTACCATTACCACTAGTAGTATGTATACCTCTAATATCTCTACCACCATTACCACTTGTAGTATTTATACCTAATATCTCTACCACCATTACCACTAGTAGTATGTATACCTCTAATATCTCTACTACCATTACCACTACTACCATTACCACTAGTAGTATGTATACCTCTAATATCTCTACCACCATTACCACTAGTAGTATTTATACCTCTAATATCTCTACCACCATTACCACTAGTAGTATGTATACCTCTAATATCTCTACTACCATTACCACTACTACCATTACCACTAGTAGTATGTATACCTCTAATATCTCTACCAATTACCACTAGTAGTATGTATACCCTCTAATATCCTACTACCATTACCACTACTACCATTACCACTAGTAGTATGTATACCCTAATATCTCTACCACCATTACCACTAGTAGTATGTATACCTCTAATATCTCTACTACCATTACCACTTACCATTACCACTAGTAGTATGTATACCCTAATATCTCTACCACCATTACCACTAGTAGTATGTATACCTCTAATATCTCTACTACCACCATTACCACTAGTAGTATTTATACTCCAATATCCTACCACCATTACCACTTGTAGTAGGTATACCCTAATATCTCTACCACCATTACCACCAGTAGTATGTATACCTCTAATATCCTACAACCATTACCACCAGTAGTATTTATACCTCTAATATCCTCTACCATCCCAATACCACTACTACCATTACCACTTGTAGTATGTATACCTCTAATATCTCTACCACCATTACCACTAGTAGTATTTATACCTCTAATATCTCTGCTACCATTACCACTAGTAGTATGTATACCTCTAATATCTCTACTACCACCATTACCACTAGTAGTATGTATACCTCTAATATCTCTACTACCATTACCACTAGTAGTATTTATACCTCTAATATCTCTGCTACCATTACCACTAGTAGTATGTATACCTCTAATATCTCTACTACCACCATTACCACTAGTAGTATGTATACCTCTAATATCTCTACTACCATTACCACTAGTAGTATTTATACCTCTAATATCTCTACTACCATTACCACTAGTAGTATGTATACCTCTAATATCTCTACTACCATTACCACTACTACCATTACCACTAGTAGTATTTATACCTCTAATATCTCTACCACCATTACTACTGGTTGAATTTGTGTAATGTTTACTGTATGGGTTACGTATGTTTACTGTACATTTTTATTGGTTATTTAACTTTTGTTTATTATCTATTTCACTTGTTATGACAATGTAAACATGTTTCCCATGCCAATAAAGCCCTTTGAAAGGAGAGAGCGGGAGAGATATAGAGAGAGACCCCTAAACACCCTGTCATTCAGTCTCATCCTGAACAGAAGATGACGAGTTGTCTCTGGAACTAGTTAAAGAATCAGGATTTAATTTCTGAATTCATATTTTGTTTTGTTCCGTGTGAGTGGCAGACTGGCCTTTGAGAAAAGTGTATCAGCCATTCATATCACTTGGGCCCCTTTGACAGGCTCCAGGACACTAGATCTCTTGAAGAATTTACACATCAAATGGAATAGGTCCATGTATAACAAAGTAGGACTTTTATTCCCAAACCATTTTAGAAGTAGAGTAAACATATTTAAGAGTGAGTAGACCCCTAAAAGCTATCAACTCTATTTCAATGGTCCTCTTGTAGCCAACGGTTTGTCCCAAAAAAAAACACTCTATTTCTTTTATGCCTTTGACTATAAGGTTCCATAGGGTTCTGGTCTAAAGTAGTGCACTAAATAGGGAATAGGATGTGCATTTGGGATGAAAACTACATTACTGTGACCTTGGCTGGTTCTCTGGCTAACAGGTTAAAGTCCCAACAAATGTCACAAAAAAAAAGATTTGATGGAATTTTCAACAAACGGACAGGAATGTCAAACACTTGAGAGAGTTTCACTCGGAGCTCCATTTGTATGGTGCCTTGTCGTCCATCTTACCTGTCCGCGCAGCACAGAGACTCAATCCCAAATGGCACCCTATTTCCTATATAGTGCGCTACTTTTGACTAGGAGCCATAGGGCTCTGGTTAAAAGTAGTGCACTATTAGGGAATAGGGTGCCTTTTGGGAGGCAAACAGAAACAGAGACAGAGCAGGGATGGGACGAAGTGGTAGTGAGAAAACACTGTCTGTGTTTAGGAGAAGGTAGACAAACCTGACGTTTAGAACTAACAATGTCCTGCTCACACTGCCTCTGCTCTACAGCATGTCTGGCTAGCACTGAGTACCATCTCTCCTGCTCTACAGCATGTCTGGCTAGCACTGAGTACCATCTCTCCTGCTCTACAGCATGTCTGGCTAGCACTGAGTACCATCTCTCTTGCTCTACAGCATGTGTGGCTAGCACTGAGTACCATCTCTCCTGCTCTACAGCATGTATTTCTAGCCCTGAGTACCATCTCTCCTGCTCTACAGCATGTCTGGCTAGCCCTGAGAACCATCTCTCCTGCTCTACAGCATGTGTTGCTAGCCCTGAGTACCATCTCTCCTGCTCTACAGCATGTGTGGCTAGCCCTGAGTACCATCTCTCTTGCTCTACAGCATGTGTGGCTAGCACTGAGTACCATCTCTCCTGCTCTACAGCATGTATTTCTAGCCCTGAGTACCATCTCTCCTGCTCTACAGCATGTCTGGCTAGCACTGAGTACCATCTCTCCTGCTCTACAGCATGTGTGGCTAGCACTGAGTACCATCTCTCCTGCTCTACAGCATGTCTGGCTAGCACTGAGTACCATCTCTCCTGCTCTACAGCATGTGTGGCTAGCCCTGAGTACCATCTCTCCTGCTCTACAGCATGTGTGGCTAGCCCTGAGTACCATCTCTCTTGCTCTACAGCATGTGTGGCTAGCACTGAGTACCATCTCTCCTGCTCTACAGCATGTATTTCTAGCCCTGAGTACCATCTCTCCTGCTCTACAGCATGTATTTCTAGCCCTGAGAACCATCTCTCCTGCTCTACAGCATGTGTTGCTAGCCCTGAGAACCATCTCTCCTGCTCTACAGCATGTCTGGCTAGCCCTGAGTACCATCTCTCCTGCTCTACAGCATGTGTGGCTAGCACTGAGTACCATCTCTCCTGCTCTACAGCATATGTGGCTAGCACTGAGTACCATCTCTCCTGCTCTACAGCATGTCTGGCTAGCACTGAGTACCATCTCTCCTGCTCTACAGCATGTGTGGCTAGCACTGAGTACCATCTCTCCTGCTCTACAGCATGTATTTCTAGCCCTGAGTACCATCTCCTGCTCTACAGCATGTCTGGCAGCCCTGAGAACCATCTCTCCTGCTCTACGGCATGTATTTCTAGCCCTGAGTACCATCTCTCCTGCTCTACAGCATGTGTGGCTAGCCCTGAGAACCATCTCTCCTGCTCTACAGCATGTCTGGCTAGCACTGAGTACCATCTCTCCTGCTCTACAGCATGTGTGGCTAGCACTGAGTACCATCTCTCCTGCTCTACAGCATGTCTGGCTAGCACTGAGTACCATCTCTCCTGCTCTACAGCATGTGTGGCTAGCCCTGAGTACCATCTTCCTGCTCTACAGCATGTGGCTAGCCCTGAGTACCATCTCTCTTGCTCTACAGCATGTGTGGCTAGCACTGAGTACCATCTCTCCTGCTCTACAGCATGTATTTCTAGCCCTGAGTACCATCTCTCCTGCTCTACAGCATGTATTTCTAGCCCTGAGAACCATCTCTCCTGCTCTACAGCATGTGTTGCTAGCCCTGAGTACCATCTCTCCTGCTCTACAGCATGTGTGCCTAGCACTGAGAACCATCTCTGCTGCTCTACAGCATGTCTGGCTAGCACTGAGTACCATCTCTCTTGCTCTACAGCATGTGTGGCTAGCCCTGAGAACCATCTCTTCTGCTCTACAGCATGTCTGGCTAGCCCTGAGTACCATCTCTCCTGCTCTACAGCATGTCTGGCTAGCCCTGAGTACCATCTCTCTTGCTCTACGGCATGTATTTCTAGCCCTGAGTACCATCTCTCTCCTGCTCTACAGCATGTGTGGCTAGCACTGAGTACCATCTCTCCTGCTCTACAGCATGTCTGGCTAGCACTGAGTACCATCTCTCCTGCTCTACAGCATGTGTGGCTAGCACTGAGTACCATCTCTCCTGCTCTACAGCATGTGTGGCTAGCCCTGAGAACCATCTCTCCTGCTCTACAGCATGTCTGGCTAGCCCTGAGTACCATCTCTCCTGCTCTACAGCATGTGTGGCTAGCACTGAGTACCATCTCTCCTGCTCTACAGCATGTCTGGCTAGCACTGAGTACCATCTCTCTTGCTCTACAGCATGTGTGGCTAGCCCTGAGAACCATCTCTCCTGCTCTACAGCATGTGTGGCTAGCCCTGAGTACCATCTCTCCTGCTCTACAGCATGTGTGGCTAGCACTGAGTACCATCTCTCCTGCTCTACAGCATATGTGGCTAGCACTGAGTACCATCTCTCCTGCTCTACAGCATGTCTGGCTAGCACTGAGTACCATCTCTCCTGCTCTACAGCATGTGTGGCTAGCACTGAGTACCATCTCTCCTGCTCTACAGCATGTATTTCTAGCCCTGAGTACCATCTCTCCTGCTCTACAGCATGTCTGGCTAGCCCTGAGAACCATCTCTCCTGCTCTACAGCATGTCTGGCTAGCCCTGAGTACCATCTCTCCTGCTCTACAGCATGTGTGGCTAGCACTGAGTACCATCTCTCCTGCTCTACAGCATGTCTGGCTAGCACTGAGTACCATCTCTCTTGCTCTACAGCATGTGTGGCTAGCCCTAAGAACCATCTCTCCTGCTCTACAGCATGTGTGGCTAGCCCTGAGTACCATCTCTCCTGCTCTACAGCATGTGTGGCTAGCACTGAGTACCATCTCTCCTGCTCTACAGCATATGTGGCTAGCACTGAGTACCATCTCTCCTGCTCTACAGCATGTCTGGCTAGCACTGAGTACCATCTCTCCTGCTCTACAGCATGTGTGGCTAGCACTGAGTACCATCTCTCCTGCTCTACAGCATGTATTTCTAGCCCTGAGTACCATCTCTCCTGCTCTACAGCATGTCTGGCTAGCCCTGAGAACCATCTCTCCTGCTCTACGGCATGTATTTCTAGCCCTGAGTACCATCTCTCCTGCTCTACAGCATGTGTGGCTAGCACTGAGTACCATCTCTCCTGCTCTACAGCATGTCTGGCTAGCACTGAGTACCATCTCTCCTGCTCTACAGCATGTGTGGCTAGCACTGAGTACCATCTCTCCTGCTCTACAGCATGTGTGGCTAGCCCTGAGAACCATCTCTCCTGCTCTACAGCATGTCTGGCTAGCCCTGAGTACCATCTCTCCTGCTCTACAGCATGGCTGGCTAGCCCTGGGTACCATCTCTCTTGCTCTACGGCATGTATTTCTAGCCCTGAGTACCATCTCTCCTGCTCTACAGCATGTGTGGCTAGCACTGAGTACCATCTCTCCTGCTCTACAGCATGTCTGGCTAGCACTGAGTACCATCTCTCTTGCTCTACAGCATGTGTGGCTAGCCCTGAGAACCATCTCTCCTGCTCTACAGCATGTGTGGCTAGCACTGAGTACCATCTCTCCTGCTCTACAGCATGTCTGGCTAGCACTGAGTACCATCTCTCCTGCTCTACAGCATGTGTGGCTAGCCCTGAGTACCATCTCTCCTGCTCTACAGCATGTGTGGCTAGCCCTGAGTACCATCTCTCTTGCTCTACAGCATGTGTGGCTAGCACTGAGTACCATCTCTCCTGCTCTACAGCATGTATTTCTAGCCCTGAGTACCATCTCTCCTGCTCTACAGCATGTATTTCTAGCCCTGAGAACCATCTCTCCTGCTCTACAGCATGTGTTGCTAGCCCTGAGTACCATCTCTCCTGCTCTACAGCATGTGTGCCTAGCACTGAGAACCATCTCTGCTGCTCTACAGCATGTCTGGTTAGCACTGAGTACCATCTCTCTTGCTCTACAGCATGTGTGGCTAGCCCTGAGAACCATCTCTTCTGCTCTACAGCATGTCTGGCTAGCCCTGAGTACCATCTCTCCTGCTCTACAGCATGTCTGGCTAGCCCTGAGTACCATCTCTCTTGCTCTACGGCATGTATTTCTAGCCCTGAGTACCATCTCTCCTGCTCTACAGCATGTGTGGCTAGCACTGAGTACCATCTCTCCTGCTCTACAGCATGTCTGGCTAGCACTGAGTACCATCTCTCCTGCTCTACAGCATGTGTGGCTAGCACTGAGTACCATCTCTCCTGCTCTACAGCATGTGTGGCTAGCCCTGAGAACCATCTCTCCTGCTCTACAGCATGTCTGGCTAGCCCTGAGTACCATCTCTCCTGCTCTACAGCATGTGTGGCTAGCACTGAGTACCATCTCTCCTGCTCTACAGCATGTCTGGCTAGCACTGAGTACCATCTCTCTTGCTCTACAGCATGTGTGGCTAGCCCTGAGAACCATCTCTCCTGCTCTACAGCATGTGTGGCTAGCCCTGAGTACCATCTCTCCTGCTCTACAGCATGTGTGGCTAGCACTGAGTACCATCTCTCCTGCTCTACAGCATATGTGGCTAGCACTGAGTACCATCTCTCCTGCTCTACAGCATGTCTGGCTAGCACTGAGTACCATCTCTCCTGCTCTACAGCATGTGTGGCTAGCACTGAGTACCATCTCTCCTGCTCTACAGCATGTATTTCTAGCCCTGAGTACCATCTCTCCTGCTCTACAGCATGTCTGGCTAGCCCTGAGAACCATCTCTCCTGCTCTACGGCATGTATTTCTAGCCCTGAGTACCATCTCTCCTGCTCTACAGCATGTGTGGCTAGCACTGAGTACCATCTCTCCTGCTCTACAGCATGTCTGGCTAGCACTGAGTACCATCTCTCCTGCTCTACAGCATGTGTGGCTAGCACTGAGTACCATCTCTCCTGCTCTACAGCATGTCTGGCTAGCCCTGAGTACCATCTCTCCTGCTCTACAGCATGGCTGGCTAGCCCTGGGTACCATCTCTCTTGCTCTACGGCATGTATTTCTAGCCCTGAGTACCATCTCTCCTGCTCTACAGCATGTGTGGCTAGCACTGAGTACCATCTCTCCTGCTCTACAGCATGTCTGGCTAGCACTGAGTACCATCTCTCTTGCTCTACAGCATGTGTGGCTAGCCCTGAGAACCATCTCTCCTGCTCTACAGCATGTGTGGCTAGCCCTGAGAACCATCTCTCCTGCTCTACAGCATGTGTGGCTAGCCCTGAGTACCATCTCTCCTGCTCTACAGCATGTCTGGCTAGCACTGAGTACCATCTCTCCTGCTCTACAGCATATGTGGCTAGCACTGAGTACCATCTCTCCTGCTCTACAGCATGTCTGGCTAGCACTGAGTACCATCTCTCCTGCTCTACAGCATGTGTTGGTAGCCCTGAGTACCATCTCTCCTGCTCTACAGCATGTCTGGCTAGCACTGAGTACCATCTCTCCTGCTCTACAGCATGTGTTGCTAGCCCTGAAATACGGTAACTGGGGATATAGAGGAGTTTCTCCTGTGAAATACGGTAACTGGGGATGTAGAGGCGTTTCTCCTGTGAAATATGGTAAATGGGGATGTAGAGACGTTTCTCCTGTGAATACAGTAACTGGGGATATAGAGGAGTTTCTCCTGTGAATTAAGGTAACTGGGAATATAGAGAAGTTTCACCCGTGAAATACGGTAACTGGGAATTTCTCCTGTGAAATATGGTAACTGGGGATGTAGAGGCGTTTCTCCTGTGAAATACAGTAACTGGGGATGTAGAGACGTTTCTCCTGTGAATTAAGGTAACTGGGAATATAGAGAAGTTTCACCCGTGAAATACGGTAACTGGGGATATAACGGAGTTTCTCCTGTGAAATACGGTAACTGGGGATGTAACGGAGTTTCTCCTGTGAAATACGGTAACTGGGGATATAACGGAGTTTCTCCTGTGAAATACGGTAACTGGGGATATAGAGGAGTTTCTCCTGTGAAATATGGTAACTGGGGATATAACGGAGTTTCTCCTGTGAAATACGGTAACTGGGGATATAACGGAGTTTCTCCTGTGAAATACGGTAACTGGGGATATAACGGAGTTTCTCCTGTGAAATACGGTAACTGGGGATGTAGAGGCGTTCCTCCTGTGAAATACGGTAACTGGGGATATAGAGGCATTCCTCCTGTGAAATACGGTAACTGGGGATATAGAGGCATTCCTCCTGTGAAATACGGTAACTGGGGATGTAGAGGCATTCCATAGCGAGGGAGTTTCAGAGAGGAATCACAGATTAATGATGAACACGTCAATACAGTCATACACATTCCATCAGGTTAATAAAGTTATGTGGAGAAATGTTAAATTCCATCAGGTTAATAAAGTTATGTGGAGAAATGTTACATTCCATCAGGTTAATAAAGTTATGTGGAGAAATGTTACATTCCATCAGGTTAATAAAGTTATGTGGAGAAATGTTACATTCCATCGGGTTAATAAAGTTATGGGAGAAATGTTACATTCCATCAGGTTAATAAAGTTATGGGAGAAATGTTACATTCCATCAGGTTAATAAAGTTATGTTATGTTCAGGTTAATCAGGTTAAGGTTAAGTAGTAGTGTTCAGGTAAATCATGTTATGGTTAAGGTTACGGTTAAGAAGTAGTGTACAGGTTAATCATGTTATGGTTAAGGTTAAGGTTAAGTAGTAGTGTTCAGGTTAATCAGGTTAAGGTTAAGTAGTTTTGTTCAGGTTAATCAGGTTAAGGTTAGGTTAAGTAGTGTTCAGGTTAATCAGGTTAAGGTTACGTAGTAGTGTTCAGGTTAATCAGGTTAAGGTTAAGTAGTTTTGTTCAGGTCAATCAGGTTAAGGTTAAGTAGTTTTGTTCAGGTTAACCAGGTTAAGGTTAAGGTTAAGTAGTGTTCAGGTTAATCAGGTTAAGGTTACGTAGTAGTGTTCAGGTTAATCAGGTTAAGGTTAAGGTTAAGTAGTGTTCAGGTTAATCAGGTTAAGGTTAAGGTTAAGTAGTGTTCAGGTTAATCAGGTTAAGGTTAAGTAGTTTTGTTCAGGTTAATCAGGTTAAGGTTAAGGTTAAGTAGTGTTCAGGTTAATCAGGTTAAGGTTACGTAGTAGTGTTCAGGTTAATCAGGTTAAGGTTAAGGTTAGGTAGTGTTCAGGTTAATCAGGTTAAGGTTACGTAGTAGTGTTCAGGTTAATCAGGTTAATCAGGTTTCAGGTTAAGGTTAAGTAGTACTGTTCACTTGTGTTTAACTACTGTTTCAACATGAGGACTGCACGCTGTTAGACTCAACACTGTACATGGTCATACGCCCCATGAGGATTAGGATGTATCCTACATGGCACCCTATATAGTGCACTGCTTTTGACAAGATCCCTATGTCACCCTTTTCCCTATATAGTGCACTACTTTAGACCAGAGCCCTATGGCACCCTATTCCCTATATAGTGCACTACTTTAGACCAGAGCCCTATGTCACCCTTTTCCCTATATAGTGCACTACTTTAGACCAGAGCCCTATGGCACCCTATTCCCTATATAGTGAACTACTTTAGACCAGAGCCCTATTGCACCCTATTCCCTACATAGTGCCCTACTTTAGACCAGAGCCCTATGGCACCCTATTCCCTACATAGTGCACTACTTTAGACCAGAGCCCTATGGGTAGAGTTAAAGGGAAAAGGATAGAATTTGGGAGTGAAGTCGTGACAAACGGTTTTCACCTGGACTGTGATCGAGTTTCATCATTCCAGACAGAACCGTTTATTAGTAGGTGAAAACATTATGATAGAGAGGTGGAAGAGAGAGGGAGGGAGTGTGTCTTTCTGTGTGTGTGTTTCTGTGTGTGTGTGTGTGTGTGTGTGTGTGTGTGTGTGTGTGTGTGTGTGTGTGTGTGTGTGTGTGTGTGTGTGTGTGTGTGTGTGTGTGTGTGTGTGTGTGTGTGTGTGTGTGTGTGTGTGTGTGTGTGTGTGTGTCTGTGTGTGTCTCTGTGTGTGTGTGTGTGTGTGTGTGTGTGTGTGTGTGTGTGTGTGTGTGTGTGTGTGTGTGTGTGTGTGTGTGTGTGTGTGTGTGTGTGTGTGTGTGTGTGTGTGTCTGTGTGTGTGTGTGTGTGTCTGTGTGTGTGTGTGTGTGTGTGTGTGTGTGTGTGTGTGTGTGTGTGTGTGTGTGTGTGTGTGTGTGTGTGTGTGTGTGTGTGTGTGTGTGTGTGTGTGCCTGTGTGTGCCAACTGGCGGTCGTGCGTGTTGTGAGGTTTCCCTGTTAAGCTAGATGTTTTCACATTCCTCACATCGCTGGTGCTGGGTTTAACATTACATACAGCTCCATTACTCTGAGCCCGTGGAACACTCCACATTGAGAATTTTAAACAAACCAAACTCTCAGGGGGAAGAGAGAGTGTGTGTGTGTGTGTGTGTGTGTGTGTGTGTGTGTGTGTGTGTGTGTGTGTGTGTGTGTGTGTGTGTGTGTGTGTGTGTGTGTGTGTGTGTGTGTGTGTGTGTGTGTGTATGTGTGCATGTGTGTGTGTGTGCCTTACAGCTCAGTGAAGATGGATGGAGTCCACTCGGTGAAAAAGCTCTCCAGCTTCCTGTTGGAACAGCCTCACCTCTCAGAACCCTCTCTAGCTTCCTGTTGGAACAGCCTCATCTTTCAGAATCCTCTCTAGCTTCCTGTTGGAACATTCTCACCTTTCAGAACCCTCTCTAATTTCCTGTTGGAACATTCTCACCTTTCAGAACACTCTCTAACTTCCTGTTGGAACAACCTCACCTTTCAGAACCCTCTCTAACTTCCTGTTGGAACAGCCTCACCTTTCAGAAACCCTCTCTATCTTCCTGTTGGAACAGCCTCACCTTTCAGAACCCTCTCTAACTTCCTGTTGGAACAGCCTCATCTTTCAGAACCCTCTCTATCTTCCTGTTGGAACACCTTTTCTCATCTTCCTGTTGGAACTTTCACCAGAACCCTCTCTAATTTCCTGTTGGAACATTCTCACCTTTCAGAACACTCTCTAACTTCCTGTTGGAACAACCTCACCTTTCAGAACCCTCTCTAACTTCCTGTTGGAAAAGCCTCACTTTTCAGAACCCTCTCTAACTTCCTGTTGGAACAGCCTCACTTTTCAGAACCCTCTCTAACTTCCTGTTGGAACAACCTCACCTTTCAGAACCCTCTCTAACCTCCTGTTGGAACAGCCTCACTTTTCAGAACCCTCTCTGACTTCCTGTTGGAACAACCTCACCTTTCAGAACCCTCTCTAACTTCCTGTTGGAACAACCTCACTTTTCAGAACCCTCTCTAACTTCCTGTTGGAACAATCTTCAATTAGCCTGAGAATTATCAGCCTCATTAAAAAAAGCCAAATCGACTTAATTGATCTGCCACGTTTATTATCATAACTTCACCCAGATGGTTATCAGATGGTTATCGGATGGTTGTCAGATGGTTGTCAGATGGTTGTCGGAAGGTTATCGGATGGTTGTCAGGTGGTTGTCAGATGGTTATCGGATGTTTGTCGGATGGTTGTCAGATGGTTATCGGATGGTTGTCAGATGGTTGTCAGATGGTTGTCTGATGGTTATCTGATGGTTATCGGATGGTTGTCTGATGGTTATCGGATGGTTATCGGATGGTTGTCAGATGGTTGTCAGATGGTTGTCAGATGGTTATCGGATGGTTGTCAGGTGGTTGTCAGATGGTTATCGGATGGTTGTCGGATGGTTATCGGATGGTTGTCGGATGGTTGTCGGATGGTTGTCAGATGGTTGTCAGATGGTTGTCGAATGGTTGTCAGATGGTTGTCAGATGGTTGTCGGATGGTTGTCGGATGGTTGTCAGATGGTTGTCAGATGGTTTTCTGTCTTCACCAGTTTGCTCAACTTCCCCTCTAGGTCTGAGCTACAAACCTGTTTCTTTATGGCCACTGCTGCTGTGAATTGAAGAAAGGTTGTAGGAGTTTTGGAGAGATTTTTAGTGCATTATTCTATACTGAAAAATATACAAAACAACAATAAACATTTGTGCTTCTTTTTTATAACTTTTCTTTTTGTTTTCCTTTACAGTTTTCCTGTCTGTGTAATGACTCCGGTCATACAGTGTCACCCTCTCTTCAATGAACCACTAGGAAATGTAATACGCACTGTAGTTGTAACAGCCTCCCTCCTTCAACCCTCCCCTGTCCCTTTCCCTCCCCACCTCTCCCTTTCCCTCCCCACCTCTCCCCTTCCCTCCCCACCTCTCCCTTTCCCTCCCCACCTCTCCCTTTCCCTCCCCACCTCTCCCCTTCCCTCCCCACCTCTCCCTTTCCCTCCCCACCTCTCCCTTTCCCTCCCCACCTCTCCCTTTCTCTCCCCACCTCTCCCCTTCCCTCCCCACCTCTTCCCTTCCCTCCCCACCTCTCCCCTTCCCTCCCCACCTCTCCCTTTCCCTCCCCACCTCTCCCCCTTCCCTCCCCACTCTCCCCTTTCCTCCCCACCTCTCCCCCTTCCCCCCCACCTCTCCCTTCCCTCCCCACCTCTCCCTTTCCCTCCCCACCTCTCCCCTTCCCTCCCCACCTCTCCCCTTCCCTCCCCACCTCTCCCCACCTCTCCCCTTCCCTCCCCACCTCTCCCCTTCCCTCCCCACCTCTCCCTTTCCCTCCCCACCTCTCCCCTTCCCTCCCCACCTCTCCCTTTCCCTCCCCACCTCTCCCTTCCCTCCCCACCTCTCCCCTCCCCTCCCCACCTCTCCCTCAGCCCTCCCCACCTCTCCCTCAGCCCTCCCCACCTCCCTCTCCCCTCCCCACCCTCCCCAGCCCTCTCCCTTCCCTCCCCACCTCTCCTCAGCCCTCCCCACCTCTCCCCAGCCCTCCCCACCTCTCCCTCAGCCCTCCCCCCCACCTTCCCCCCCCACCTCTCCCTTCCCTCCCCACCTCTCCCTCCTCCCCACCTCTCCCTTTCCCTCCCCACCGCCCCTTTCCCTCCCCACCTCTCCCCTTCCCTCCCCACCTCTCCCAGCCCTCCCCACCTCTCCCTTTCCCTCCCCACCTCTCCCCCCCCTCCCCACCTCTCCCCTTCCCTCCCCACCCTCCCCACCTCCCCACCTCTCCCTTTCCCTCCCCACCTCTCCCTTCCCTCCCCCACCTCTCCCTTCCTCTCCCCACCTCTCCCCTTCCCTCCCCACCTCTCAGCCCTCCCCCTCCCACCTCCCAGCCCTCCCCCCCCCCCTCCCCTCCCCTCCACCCCTCCCTTTCCCTCCCTCCCCTCCCCTTCCTCCCCTTCCCTCCCCACCTCTCCCCTTCCCTCCCACCTCTCCCTTCCCTCCCCACCCTCCCCCTTCCCTCCCCACCTCTCCCTTCCCTCCCCACCTCTCCCTTTCCCTCCCCACCTTTCCCTCCCCACCTCTCCCTTTCCCTCCCCACCTCTCCCCTTCCCTCCCCACCTCTCCCTTCCCTCCCCACCTCTCCCTTTCCTCCCCACCTCTCCCTTCCCTCCCCACCTCTCCTTTCCCCACCTCTCCCTTCCCTCCCCACCTCTCCCCTTCCCTCCTCCACCCTCCCCTTTCCCTCCCCACCTCTCCCTTCCCTCCCCACCTCTCCTCCCCTTCCTCCCTTCCCTCCCCACCTCTCCCCTTCCCTCCCACCTCTCCCTTCCCTCCCCACCTCCCCTTCCCTCCCCACCTCTCCCCTTCCCTCCCCACCTCTCCCTTTCCCTCCCCACCCTCCCTCCCCACCTCCCCTTCCCTCCCCACCTCTCCCCTTCCCTCCCCACCTCTCCCTTTCCCTCCCCACCTCTCCCTTTCTCTCCCCACCCTCCCCTTCCCTCCCTACCTCCCCTTCCCTCCCCACCTCTCCCTTCCCTCCCCACCTCTCCCCTTCCCTCCCCACCTCTCCCCTTCCCTCCCCACCTCTCCCCCACCTCTCCCCTTCCCTCCCCACCTCTCCCTTCCCTCCCCACCTCTCCCTTTCCCTCCCCACCTCTCCCCTTCCCTCCCCACCCTCCCTTTCCCTCCCCACTTCTCCCCTTCCCTCCCCACCTCTCCCCTTCCCTCCCCACCTCTCCCCTTCCCTCCCCACCAACTGTTTCCCTTTCTCTCCTCTCTCCTCTCTTCTCTCCTTCTCTTTCCTCCCTCTCTCCTCTCCTCCTCTCTCCTCTCCTCTCTTCTCTCCCCTCTCTCCTTCTCTTTCCTCCTCTCTCCTCTCCTCCTCTCTCCTCTCCTCTCTCCTCTCCTTCTCTCTCCTCTCCTTCTCTCTCATTCTCTCTTCTCTCCTTCTCTCTCCTCTCCTCCTCTCTCCTCTCCTTCTCTCTCCTCTCCTTCTCTCTCATTCTCTCTTCTCCCTTTCCCTCCCCACCTCTCCCTTTCCCTCCCCACCTCTCCCTTTCTCTCCCCACCTCTCCCCTTCCCTCCCCACCTCTCCCCTTCCCTCCCCACCTCGCCCCTTCCCTCCCCACCTCTCCCTTTCCCTCCCCACCTCTCCCTTCCCTCCCCACCTCTCCCCTTCCCTCCCCACCAACTGTTTCCCTTTTCTCTCCTCTCCTCTCTTCTCTCCTTCTCTTTCCTCCTCTCTCCTCTCCTCCTCTCTCCTCTCCTCTCTTCTCTCCTTCTCTCTCCTTCTCTTTCCTCCTCTCTCCTCTCCTCCTCTCTCCTCTCCTCTCTCCTCTTCTTCTCTCTCCTCTCCTTCTCTCTCATTCCCTCTTCTCTCCTTCTCTCTCCTCTCCTCCTCTCTCCTCTCCTTCTCTCTCCTCTCCTCTCTCATTCTCTCTTCTCTCCTTCTCTCTCCTCTCCTCCTCTCTCCTCTCCTTCTCTCTCCTCTCCTTCTCTCTCATTCTCTCTTCTCTCCTTCTCTCTCCTCTCCTCCTCTCTCCTCTCCTTCTCTCTCCTTTCCTTCTCTCTCCTCTCCTCCTCTCTCCCCTCCTTCTCTTTCCTCTCTCCTCCTCTCTCCTCTCCTATCTCCTTTCTTCCTCTCTTTCTCTCTTTCTCTCTCGCCTGGCCTCGCCTCACCTCTCTGTCTGTCTGTCTGTCTGTCTGCCAAGACTGTTTGCTTTGTTGGAGAGGTTCCGGCTTCCAGCCTTGGTGGGAAAATGAAACGTTGCGCTGGTTTACAGCCTGCTAGCCCACCCGCAGTCCTCAGTCCTGGGCTCTGCTTACACACGGCCCCTCCACAGGTGATGATTGGATAGGGCTGTAAAGTGCAGCGGCCCATGACCTGTCTGGACAAGCTGGTTCCACTGTGAGCTCTCAACCCACGGCCCCCTGTGCTCTTCAGAGCTGGTCCACCAGGACCCATTATCACTGTGTCCGAGACGCTCCGCTGGGCAGCCAGGAATACCACTCCCACCCCAGCTTTAACCCGCTTCCCTGTCTCCCCTTCCGCGCCAGGCGATGGTAGAGGTAAGGGGTCACTGGGCTGGTAATGACCCACATCTGTCACCGTCTTAGAGAGGAGAGGTGGGGGGATAAGAATCTCTCTCAAATCAAGTCACATGTTATTGTCACATGCTTGGTAAACAACAGGTGTAGACTGACAGTGAAATTGTTATATACATAGGGGCTCTTCACAACAATGTAGAGAGAAAGATACAAAAGCACTAGTAAAAAGAGGAATTAATATCCACAGTAAAGATAACGAGGTCTTATACACAGGGTACCAGTACTGAGTAAAGATAACGAGGTCTTATACACAGGGTACCAGTACTTTTTTTTTTTTTTATCAAATCAAATCAAATTTTATTTGTCACATACACATGGTTAGCAGATGTTAATGCGAGTGTAGCGAAATGCTTGTGCTTCTAGTTCCGACAATGCAGTAATAACCAACAAGTAATCTAACTAACAATTCTAAAACTACTGTCTTATACACAGTGTAAGGGGATAAAGAATATGTACATAAGGATATATGAGTGAGTGATGGTACAGAGCAGCAAACAGTAGATGGTATCGAGTACAGTATATACATATGAGATGAGTATGTAGACAAAGTAAACAAAGTGGCATAGTTAAAGTGGCTAGTGATACATGTATTACATAAGGATGCAGTCGATGATGTAGAGTACAGTATATACGTATGCATATGAGATGAATAATGTAGGGTAAGTAACATTATATAAGGTAGCATTGTTTAAAGTGGCTAGTGATATATTTACATCATTTCCCATCAATTCCCATTATTAAAGTGGCTGGAGTTGGGTCAGTGTCAATGACAGTGTGTTGGCAGCAGCCACTCAATGGTGGCTGTTTAACAGTCTGATAGCCTTGAGATAGAAGCTGTTTTTCAGTCTCTCAGTCCCAGCTTTGATGCACCTGTACTGACCTCGCCTTCTGGATGATAGCGGGGTGAACAGGCAGTGGTTCGGGTGGTTGATGTCCTTGATGATCTTTATGGCCTTCCTGTAACATCGGGTGGTGTAGGTGTCCTGGAGGGCAGGTAGTTTGCCCCCGGTGATGCGTTGTGCAGACCTCACTACCCTCTGGAGAGCCTTACGGTTGAGGGCGGAGCAGTTGCCGTACCAGGCGGTGATACAGCCCGCCAGGATGCTCTCGATTGTGCATCTGTAGAAGTTTGTGAGTGCTTTTGGTGACAAGCCGAATTTCTTCAGCCTCCTGAGGTTGAAGAGGCGCTGCTGCGCCTTCTTCACGACACTGTCAGTGTGAGTGGACCAATTCAGTTTGTCTGTGATGTGTATGCCGAGGAACTTAAAACTTGCTACCCTCTCCACTACTGTTCCATCGATGTGGATAGGGGGGTGTTCCCTCTGCTGTTTTCTGAAGTCCACAATCATCTCCTTAGTTTTGTTGACGTTGAGTGTGAGGTTATTTTCCTGACACCACACTCCGAGGGCCCTCACCTCCTCCCTGTAGGCCGTCTCGTCGTTGTTGGTAATCAAGCCTACCACTGTTGTGTCGTCCGCAAACTTGATGATTGAGTTGGAGGCGTGCGTGGCCACGCAGTCGTGGGTGAACAGGGAGTACAGGAGAGGGCTCAGAACGCACCCTTGTGTGGGCCCCGTGTTGAGGATCAGCGGGGAGGAGATGTTGTTGCCTACCCTCACCACCTGGGGGCGGCCCGTCAGGAAGTCCAGTACCCAGTTGCACAGGGCGGGGTCGAGACCCAGGGTCTCGAGCTTGATGACGAGCTTGGAGGGTACTATGGTGTTGAATGCCGAGCTGTAGTCGATGAACAGCATTCTCACATAGGTATTCCTCTTGTCCAGGTGGGTTAGGGCAGTGTGCAGTGTGGTTGAGATTGCATTGTCTGTGGACCTATTTGGGCGGTAAACAAATTGGAGTGGGTCTAGGGTGTCAGGTAGGGTGGAGGTGATATGGTCCTTGACTAGTCTCTCAAAGCACTTCATGATGACGGAAGTGAGTGCTACGGGCGGTAGTCGTTTAGCTCAGTTACCTTAGCTTTCTTGGGAACAGGAACAATGGTGGCCCTCTTGAAGCATGTGGGAACAGCAGACTGGTATAGGGATTGATTGAATATGTCCGTAAACACACCGGCCAGCTGGTCTGCGCATGCTCTGAGGGCGCGGCTGGGGATGCCGTCTGGGCCTGCAGCCTTGCGAGGGTTAACACGTTTAAATGTCTTACTCACCTCGGCTGCAGTGAAGGAGAGACCGCATGTTTTCGTTGCAGGCCGTGTCAGTGGCACTGTATTGTCCTCAAAGCGGGCAAAAAGTTATTTAGTCTGCCTGGGAGCAAGACATCCTGGTCCGTGACTGGGCTGGGTTTCTTCTTGTAGTCCGTGATTGACTGTAGACCCTGCCACATGCCTCTTGTGTCTGAGCCATTGAATTGAGATTCCACTTTGTCTCTGTACTGACGCTTAGCTTGTTTAATAGCCTTGCGGAGGGAATAGCTGCATTGTTTATATTCGGACATGTTACCAGACACCTTGCCCTGATTAAAAGCAGTGGTTCGCGCTTTCAGTTTCACGCGAATGCTGCCATCAATCCACGGTTTCTGGTTTGGGAATGTTTTTATCGTTGCTATGGGAACGACATCTTCGACGCACGTTCTAATGAACTCGCACACCGAATCAGCGTATTCGTCAATATTTCCATCTGACGCAATACGAAACATGTCCCAGTCCACGTGATGGAAGCAGTCTTGGAGTGTGGAGTCAGCTTGGTCTGACCAGCGTTGGACAGACCTCAGCGTGGGAGCCTCTTGTTTAAGTTTCTGCTTGTAGGCAGGGATCAACAAAATGGAGTCGTGGTCAGCTTTTCCGAAAGGGGGGCGGGGCAGGGCCTTATATGCGTCGCGGAAGTTAGAGTAGCAATGATCCAAGGTTTTACCACCCCTGGTTGCGCAATCGATATGCTGATAAAATTTAGGGAGTCTTGTTTTCAGATTAGCTTTGTTAAAATCCCCAGTACTGAGTCAATGAGTAATGATAACTAGGCTATATACACAGGGTACCAGTACTGAGTAATGATAACTAGGTTATATACACAGGATACCAGTACTGAGTAATGATAACTAGGTTATATACACAGGGTACCAGTACTGAGTAATTATAACTAGGTTATATACACAGGGTACCAGTACTGAGTAATGATAACTAGGTTATATACACGGGGTACTAGTACTGAGTAAAGATAACTAGGTTATATACACAGGGTACCAGTACTGAGTAATGATAACTAGGCTATATACACAGGGTACCAGTACTGAGTAATGATAACTAGGTTATATACACGGGGTACTAGTACTGAGTAAAGATAACTAGGTTATATACACAGGGTACCAGTACTGAGTAATGATAACTAGGTTATATACACAGGGTACCAGTACTGAGTAATGATAACTAGGCTATATACACAGGGTACCAGTACTGAGTAATGATAACTAGGTTATACACACAGGGTACCAGTACTGAGTAATGATAACTAGGTTATATACACAGGGTACCAGTACTGAGAAAAGATAACTAGGTTATATACACAGGGTACCAGTACTGAGTAATGATAACTAGGCTATATACACAGGGTACCAGTACTGAGTAATGATAACTAGGTTATATACACAGGGTACCAGTACTGAGTAATTATAACTAGGTTATATACACAGGGTACCAGTACTGAGTAATGATAACTAGGATAACTAGTACTGAGTAAAGATAACTAGGTTATATACACAGGGTACCAGTACTGAGTAATGATAACTAGGCTATATACACAGGGTACCAGTACTGAGTAATGATAACTAGGTTATATACACGGGGTACTAGTACTGAGTAAAGATAACTAGGTTATATACACAGGGTACCAGTACTGAGTAATGATAACTAGGTTATATACACAGGGTACCAGTACTGAGTAATGATAACTAGGCTATATACACAGGGTACCAGTACTGAGTAATGATAACTGGGTTATACACACAGGGTACCAGTACTGAGTAATGATAACTAGGTTATATACACAGGGTACCAGTACTGAGAAAAGATAACTAGGTTATATACACAGGGTACCAGTACTGAGTAATGATAACTAGGCTATATACACAGGGTACCAGTACTGAGTAATGATAACTAGGTTATATACACAGGGTACCAGTACTGAGTAATGATAACTAGGTTATACACACAGGGTATGTATGGATAAAGTGACTAGGCAAAAGGATAGATAATAAACAGTAACAGAACAGCAGGGTATGATGAGTCAAAGTAGGTTATCTCCCTTCGCCTTACTCTCCCTCTCTCTCTCTCTCTCTCTCTCTCCCTCTCCCTGCCTCTCTCTCTCTCTCTCCCACCGGGCCTATTTCTTCTCTCTCTCTCTCTCTCTCTCTCTCTCTCTCTCTCTCTCTCTCTCTCTCTGTCTCTGTCTCTGTCTCTCTCTCTCTCTCTCTCTCTCTCTCTCTCCCACCAGGCCTATTTCTCTGTCTCTCTCCCTGCCTCTCTCTCTCTCTTTCCCTCTCTCTCTCTCTCTCTCTCTCTCTCTCCCTGCCTCTCTCTCTCTCCCTGCCCCTCTCTCTCTCTCTCACTCTCTCTCTCTCTCCCTGCCTCTCTCTCTCTCTCTCTCTCTCTCTCTCTCTCTCTCTCTCTCTCTCTCTCTCTCCCTGCCTAACTCTCTCTCCCACCCGGCCTCTTTCTTTCTCTCTCCCTCTCTCTCTCCCTGCCTCTCTCTCTCTCTCTCCCTGCCTCTCTCTCTCCCTGCCTCTCTCTCTCTCCCTGCCTCTCTCTCTCTCCCTGCCTCTCTCTCTCCCTGCCTCTCTCTCTCACTCTCTCTGTCTTTTTCTCTCTCTTCCCTCTCATATTGATCTGACCCATAATGTGGTGATCGGGATGATCACCTGATCGATAGGGCAGTCACTAACCTTGTTCCTGTCTGCAGGTGACACACCCAGAGATAAACATGACTTCGTAAAGAGAGGTGATACGGTAGACACAGGTCCCAAGTGACACCCTATTCCCTATTTATATAGTGCATCTCTATGAGCCCTGGTCAAAAGGGAGTGCGCTGTGTAGCGTTGTTTGGGATGCGGCCAGTCTGGTGTTGACAGAACCCTATCTTTCACATCTGTTTGTGGGGGAACACCGATCTACATAACAGCTAATCTCATTGGAGGAAGGAGAGGTGTCTCTGCCAAGACCTGTGGCTTAAAGGGGCATTCAGCAATAGAAACGATAACAAAGTACCCTCCCCGTCCCTGTTTTGATAAACAAACAAAACAATGAGGGATGGGGCTACGGACTGACCATATAAACAGCGCAGTTTTAAACATGTTTTGAGGCTGTATAGTGTTTGTTTACAAATATTGGAGAAAACAACAGTTTCTCATGGAGTATGATAGTGGAACAACAGTTTCTCATGGAGTATGAGAGTGGAACAACAGTTTCTCATGGAGTATGAGAGTGGAACAACAGTTTCTCATGGAGTATGAGAGTGGAACAACAGTTTCTCATGGAGTATGAGAGTGGAACAACAGTTTCTCATGGAGTATGAGAGTGGAACAACAGTTTCTCATGGAGTATGAGAGTGGAACAACAGTTTATCATGGAGTATGAGAGTGGAACAACAGTTTATCATGGAGTATGAGAGTGGAACAACAGTTCCTCATGGAGTATGATAGTGGAACAACAGTTGCTCATGGAGTATGATAGTGGAACAACAGTTTCTCATGGAGTATGAGAGTGGAACAACAGTTTCTCATGGAGTATGATAGTGGAGCAACAGTTCCTCATGGAGTATGAGAGTGGAACAACAGTTTCTCATGGAGTATGAGAGTGGAACAACAGTTTCTCATGGAGTATGAGAGTGGAACAACAGTTCCTCGTGGAGTATGAGAGTGGAACAACAGTTTCTCATGGAGTATGAGAGTGGAACAACAGTTTCTCATGGAGTATGACAGTTGAACAACAGTTTCTCATGGAGTATGAGAGTGGAACAACAGTTCCTCATGGAGTATGAGAGTGGAACAACAGTTTCTCATGGAGTATGAGAGTGGAACAACAGTTTCTCATGGAGTATGAGAGTGGAACAACAGTTTCTCATGGAGTATGAGAGTGGAACAACAGTTTCTCATGGAGTATGAGAGTGGAACAACAGTTTCTCATGGAGTATGACAGTGGAACAACAGTTCCTCATGGAGTATGACAGTGGAACAACAGTTTCTCATGGACTATGAGAGTGGAACAACAGTTTCTCATGGAGTATGATAGTGGAACAACAGTTTCTCATGGAGTATGACAGCGGAACAACAGTTTCTCATGGAGTATGAGAGTGGAACAACAGTTCCTCATGGAGTATGAGAGTGGAACAAAAGTTTCTCATGGAGTATGAGAGTGGAACAACAGTTCCTCATGGAGTATGATAGTGGAACAACAGTTGCTCATGGAGTATGATAGTGGAACAACAGTTTCTCATGGAGTATGAGAGTGGAACAACAGTTTCTCATGGAGTATGATAGTGGAGCAACAGTTCCTCATGGAGTATGAGAGTGGAACAACAGTTTCTCATGGAGTATGAGAGTGGAACAACAGTTTCTCATGGAGTATGAGAGTGGAACAACAGTTCCTCGTGGAGTATGAGAGTGGAACAACAGTTTCTCATGGAGTATGAGAGTGGAACAACAGTTTCTCATGGAGTATGACAGTTGAACAACAGTTTCTCATGGAGTATGAGAGTGGAACAACAGTTCCTCATGGAGTATGAGAGTGGAACAACAGTTTCTCATGGAGTATGAGAGTGGAACAACAGTTTCTCATGGAGTATGAGAGTGGAACAACAGTTTCTCATGGAGTATGAGAGTGGAACAACAGTTTCTCATGGAGTATGAGAGTGGAACAACAGTTTCTCATGGAGTATGACAGTGGAACAACAGTTCCTCATGGAGTATGACAGTGGAACAACAGTTTCTCATGGACTATGAGAGTGGAACAACAGTTTCTCATGGAGTATGATAGTGGAACAACAGTTTCTCATGGAGTATGACAGCGGAACAACAGTTTCTCATGGAGTATGAGAGTGGAACAACAGTTCCTCATGGAGTATGAGAGTGGAACAAAAGTTTCTCATGGAGTATGAGAGTGGAACAACAGTTTCTCATGGAGTGTGATAGTGGAACAACAGTTTCTCATGGAGTATGAGAGTGGAACAACCGTTTCTCATGGAGTATGAGAGTGGAACAACAGTTTCTCATGGAGTATGAGAGTGGAACAACAGTTCCTCATGGAGTATGAGAGTGGAACAACAGTTTCTCATGGAGTATGATAGTGGAACAACAGTTCCTCATGGAGTATGACAGTGGAACAACAGTTTCTCATGGAGTATGAGAGTGGAACAACAGTTTTCTGAGAGTGGAACAACAGTTCCTCGTGGAGTATGAGAGTGGAACAACAGTTTCTCATGGAGTATGAGAGTGGAACAACAGTTTCTCATGGAGTATGACAGTGGAACAACAGTTTCTCATGGAGTATGACAGTGGAACAAGTTTCTCAGTTTCAGTTCATGGAGTATGAGAGTGGAACAACAGTTTCTCATGGAGTATGAGAGTGGAACAACAGTTTCTCATGGAGTATGAGAGTGGAACAACAGTTTCTCATGGAGTATGAGAGTGGAACAACAGTTTCTCATGGAGTATGACAGTGGAACAACAGTTCCTCATGGAGTATGACAGTGGAACAACAGTTTCTCATGGAGTATGACAGTGGAACAACGGTTTCTCATGGAGTATGACAGTGGAACAACAGTTTCTCATGGAGTATGATAGTGGAACAACAGTTTCTCATGGAGTATGATAGTGGAACAACAGTTTCTCATGGAGTATGACAGTGGAACAACAGTTTCTCATGGAGTATGAGAGTGGAACAACAGTTCCTCATGGAGTATGAGAGTGGAACAACAGTTTCTCATGGAGTATGATAGTGGAACAACAGTTCCTCATGGAGTATGACAGTGGAACAACAGTTTCTCATGGAGTATGAGAGTGGAACAACAGTTTCTCATGGAGTATGAGAGTGGAACAACAGTTCCTCGTGGAGTATGAGAGTGGAACAACAGTTTCTCATGGAGTATGACAGTTGAACAACAGTTTCTCATGGAGTATGACAGTGGAACAACAGTTTCTCATGGTGTATGAGAGTGGAACAACAGTTCCTCATGGAGTATGAGAGTGGAACAACAGTTTCTCATGGAGTATGAGAGTGGAACAACAGTTTCTCATGGAGTATGAGAGTGGAACAACAGTTTCTCATGGAGTATGAGAGTGGAACAACAGTTTCTCATGGAGTATGACAGTGGAACAACAGTTCCTCATGGAGTATGACAGTGGAACAACAGTTTCTCATGGAGTATGACAGTGGAACAACAGTTTCTCATGGAGTATGACAGTGGAACAACAGTTTCTCATGGAGTATGATAGTGGAACAACAGTTTCTCATGGAGTATGATAGTGGAACAACAGTTTCTCATGGAGTATGACAGTGGAACAACAGTTTCTCATGGAGTATGACAGTGGAACAACAGTTCAACAGTTTCTCATGGAGTATGATAGTGGAACAACAGTTCCTCATGGAGTATGACAGTGGAACAACAGTTCCTCATGGAGTATGACAGTGGAACAACAGTTCCTCATGGAGTATGAGAGTGGAACAACAGTTCCTCGTGGAGTATGAGAGTGGAACAACAGTTTCTCATGGAGTATGAGAGTGGAACAACAGTTTCTCATGGAGTATGACAGTTGAACAACAGTTTCTCATGGAGTATGACAGTGGAACAACAGTTTCTCATGGAGTATGAGAGTGGAACAACAGTTCCTCATGGAGTATGAGAGTGGAACAACAGTTTCTCATGGAGTATGAGAGTGGAACAACAGTTTATCATGGAGTATGAGAGTGGAACAACAGTTTCTCATGGAGTATGAGAGTGGAACAACAGTTTCTCATGGAGTATGAGAGTGGAACAACAGTTTCTCATGGAGTATGACAGTGGAACAACAGTTCCTCATGGAGTATGACAGTGGAACAACAGTTTCTCATGGACTATGAGAGTGGAACAACAGTTTCTCATGGAGTATGATAGTGGAACAACAGTTTCTCATGGAGTATGACAGCGGAACAACAGTTTCTCATGGAGTATGAGAGTGGAACAACAGTTCCTCATGGAGTATGAGAGTGGAACAAAAGTTTCTCATGGAGTATGAGAGTGGAACAACAGTTTCTCATGGAGTATGATAGTGGAACAACAGTTTCTCATGGAGTATGAGAGTGGAACAACCGTTTCTCATGGAGTATGATAGTGGAACAACAGTTTCTCATGGAGTATGACAGTGGAACAACAGTTTCTCATGGAGTATGACAGTGGAACAACAGTTTCTCATGGAGTATGATAGTGGAACAACAGTTTCTCATGGAGTATGATAGTGGAACAACAGTTCCTCATGGAGTATGACAGTGGAACAACAGTTCCTCATGGAGTATGACAGTGGAACAACAGTTCCTCATGGAGTATGATAGTGGAACAACATTTTCTCATGGAGTATGATAGTGGAACAACAGTTTCTCATGGAGTATGACAGTGGAACAACAGTTTCTCATGGAGTAGGATAGTGGAACAACAGTTCCTCATGGAGTATGATAGTGGAACAACAGTTTCTCATGGAGTATGATAGTGGAACAACAGTTTCTCATGGAGTATGACAGTGGAACAACAGTTTCTCATGGAGTATGATAGTGGAACAACAGTTTCTCATGGAGTATGATAGTGGAACAACAGTTCCTCATGGAGTATGACAGTGGAACAACAGTTCCTCATGGAGTATGACAGTGGAACAACAGTTCCTCATGGAGTATGATAGTGGAACAACAGTTCCTCATCGAGTATGATCGTGGAACAACAGTTCCTCATGGAGTATGACAGTGGAACAACAGTTCCTCATGGAGTATGACAGTGGAACAACAGTTCCTCATGGAGTATGATAGTGGAACAACAGTTTCTCATGGAGTATGATAGTGGAACAACAGTTTCTCATGGAGTATGAGAGTGGAACAACAGTTCCTCATGGAGTATGACAGTGGAACAACAGTTCCTCATGGAGTATGATAGTGGAACAACAGTTTCTCATGGAGTATGATAGTGGAACAACAGTTTCTCATGGAGTATGAGAGTGGAACAACAGTTCCTCATGGAGTATGACAGTGGAACTGAGATCATGAGGCATTCAAGATGTTCTATTCTTCAACAATCAACGGGAACATTTTCTTTCACTTAGAAATACATGTACAATGGACATTTAACTCTCTTCTCCCGGTGTTGGGTCAAAACTCTGTGTGTGTGTGTGTGTGTGTGTGTGTGTGTGTGTGTGTGTGTGTGTGTGTGTGTGTGTGTGTGTGTGTGTGTGTGTGTGTGTGCGTGCGTGCGAGCGTGCGTGCGTGCGTGCGTGTGTTTGTGTGTGCGTGCGTGCGTGTGCGTGCGCGTGCGTGTGCGTGTGTGTGTGTGTGTGTGTGTGTAACAGCCTGCTTGGCCCGGCTGTGTCACAGACACACCGTGTGAATTATAATCAGACTCTCACCACAATACACAACAATGCTTTTTAATGAGGTATTATTCTCCTAGCCAACATAACAAATCTCTCTCGTTTGTTTCCCTACTATTTCAATGTTATCCAGCCTTTGACAATGAATTGGTGTGTCCGTTGTTACACTTTCCATTGTGTAACTGTGAACTATACACAGTTTAAATCAAGGATGCATTTTCCTTATCCCCGTGTCTATTGTACACATGAAGACTCAGAGCGTTGGGTCAGCAAACCGAAAGGTTGCTGGATCGAATCCCCAATGTTCAAATACGTTGCTCTGCCCCTGAACAAGGCAGTTAACCCACCGTTCCCCTGGTGCAGCCTCCCCCGCACCTCTCTGATTCAGAGGGCTTGGAAAAAC